>NC_043963.1:17873787-18180037 GCF_902148855.1 Sphaeramia orbicularis | reverse complement strand
GCAAATAAATGTTAATTTTAGACGACATTTAGTCTATATAATTTATATTATTGTGGACAGAGGCAGTAAAGCCAGGTGTAGATTACTGCACAAAATGAGAGTTTTATTTTCCTTGGTCAGGATATGTACAGTCAGTCCAGCTTGGATTTACAAGGCTGACAATGAATACTGAACAAACAAGAACTCTAACTATGAATTATGAAAGAGCTGCAGCATCTGAAACTGACCACAATGAACATTTGAAAGATAAACAGTACCACAGTGCTTCAGTTTCAGCTTCACAGTTTGTCATGTTTTTTATGGACTGGGATCGTCTCTGTCAACTCAACCAGTGGCAGCTGCTTGTCCTTCAGACAGGGGAAGCTCATTGTCAGCTTACATCAAAAAAATTGTCAAGTTATTAAACATACATTCAGCCCTCCATTCCTATTTAAGAAAATGGTCAGTGACCTTATCGTACCAAGTAAACATCTTTTCCAGGGACTGGACCAGTGTCCTCTCAATGTCCAGCAGAGCTAGGCTGCTTAGACGGCCTTGGCCCAGTGTGTTGTGGGTGTAAGACTTGAGCCTTTTTAAACAAGACAAGCTCCTTTCTACACCTGCCGATGTAGCTCCAACTGTTGCCACTAGTGATAACAGTTAACAATATTAAACTCGAATAGGAAATGATTAAATTATGTAACTGAAACAAGAAAATGTTGAAATTATGTTAAATTGAAACAAGGAAGTACAATGAGTGTGTTTTATTTACAGTGCAAGACATGAACGAGTAATTTCGGAGTGGTTTCTCTCTCGATTTCACAGCAGAATGCGCAACGGTATTAAACTGAACTGTGTCAGTGAAGGAGCAGATTTCAAAATAGCTGTCAATCAAACCGGATTCAGCCTTTCGACTGATCCTCCAATCAGCACGTGGAAGCCCAGCGTCCAGCCCGGCCGAGCTCCGCCCACAGCTCCATTCACCCCTAGAGACGCCAAGCGTCCAGGGGCGGGACAACATCGTGGCATTTATCCAATTACCGTCCAGTTTTGAGGCAATGAAAAAAACTGTTCCACTCAGTCCCATTGAAGTGCATGGACGCTGAGCGTCTACGGACAAATGCACTGAGCAGAGATCGTATGAGAAAACAGCGCAACGGGAATGTATGAGAAGTGAACAACATCAAGTCTGCTGGTTCGTGATAAAGTTGATTCTGAATGAACTTGCCTGTGAGATGAACGTGTTCTAACACATTTGTAGTCATTGAAATGTCAACACAACTGTACATATTTAACCATTTAATTTTAGTAATTTTAGGGGAAGCCGAGCTTCCCTTGCAGTCTATGAGAAATCACCTCTGAACTCAACATATATGTTTTATTCATAAGATTTTGCTGTTTTTGTTGTTTATATCAATTACTAGAGATTTCAGGTGACCCCATTTGAATTCCAGGCGACCCCACGTGAGGTCCCGACCCCAAGGTTGAAAACCACTGTTCTAGTGTGTTCACTTTCTATGTCCAAGTACAGAACACTCCATAAGCCATAAACTATTGTAATACATTAACTCTATGACTACAGATGGTGACTAATAATGCAGTTAACACAGTAAATATCACAGTTACAGTGGCAGAAGGTTGAAAGACGGACTTGTTATCTGGTAAAAACAATAGAAAGAGGGTGGTATTGACTAAAAAGCAGACAAATGAAGTAGACAAATTGTCACCTGACCTTACCTTGACAGGAGCGAATCAAGAGTCAATCAAACGGAACAGTTCAGACCATGTGAGTTTTTCCAGCAACTTCCATTGAGATTGTCCGTCTTAACCATGAAGGTTGGCCTTTAACCTAAAGTCTCCATCTGACAGACTGTGGGAGTAGAAATAAACATGCTGATTACAGGTATGGAGTTGAACATATGGATGTGACAGCCCAGTCTGTTATACCTGCAGAAGGCTCATTAGCAAAGCGTGATAAATATGAGATCCATCATGCAGAAAGATGTTTTCCATTTACCAGTAGGCTTCCACTAATTAACTTATAGTAGATCACATGTGATAGATGTCTGGTGTCACACTGTGGCTACGTTTACGCCTGATTGTCTATTTTCATAATTCAGTAACTGGTAAAGTACTTCATTTTCTTTTGAGAGCCTCAAACTCTGTACTAACATGTTTAAGTGTAAATCAGTTGCTTGTTATTGTTTTTAGACTGTAATAAACAACAAAAAACTTTTTTTTGTTTGTTTTTTTTGCACATTATCTCCATGAAATGAGCAATACCTAGTATTAGAGTATGTTAAAATGTGAGAAACATTAGATTAGCAGCATTAAAATGTTGATATTTCATAGTTTTTACACAATGTATCAGTAAATACACATTTCTTTGCTTCAAAAATTAAAGGCACGCACTGTAAAAAAAAAAAAAAAAAAAAAAAAGATAAGGTGACTGAACTTAACTAAGTGAAGCCATCTTGTTGCTTTGACTGAGTTAGTTTCAGTCAACTTGTAGTGTCAAGTTTATCACACTTAAAAACACAAGTCGATGCAACATGCAGTCTGTTGACTCAACTTCTGTATCAAGTAAGTTGAACTTGAAAATATTATTTGAGATAACTTTAAGAAAGGTTGGTTGAATTTATTTTATCAAGTTCCTACAACTGTCAATCAAGTTGGCTCAACATGGAATACAGAACTGATACAACTTGCAATTTGTTGACTTAATGTGGACTTCAAAATATTACTCAAGTGAACTAAAAATGATGCTGCTTGAACTTATTTTATCAAGTTAGGGCAATATTACGTTCTTTGCTCATGCTCTATTGTCAGTCTCCTTGGTGGTGTCATGTCATGGTGTCCAGCTTTGCGGACATTTTTGCAAGTCCAAGAAATATAGCCTTATAAAAAAAATTTCAATCGCATTGTTTTTTTCATGCCTCAAGAGGAATAAAAACACCCGGGGAAAAAATCTTAATCACGGTTCTCATAACTCATGCATGAAAGGGTTAAAAGGGTCATATTAAGCTAAACCCACCTTTATTAGTCTTTGGTTCATTTATTTGTGTATTTGGACCCAAATAGTTCATAAAGTTTGAATTTGAACCTTCCAGGTGCTGCAAAGTTATCTTTATATTCATTTCGGCAAAAATCAAGTGGATTTCTACAACCTGTTTCAATTCCTTCTTAATTTGTTACGTCTATAACTAGCTAGGTCACGACATTTCCACATATAAGGTCAAGACTTCCTATGAACATTTCTCCGACACTTAAACACTTAAAATAAGATATTAACTCTTAAAACAAGATAAATTATCTAACATTTCTAAATCTAAGTTGGGTTTTTTTTTGTTTGTTTTTTTTGGCAAGAACCAAATAATTTGCAGTGTAAACATCTGCACCACTGAACAACACAACCTCAGGTCGACCACATTTCTATAATTCTTCATTTTTGGGGGTCGACAACAACTGTTATGCATTTCAGGAACAAAAATATATCAACATGGACCTTAGGTTTGGCTTAAAGGAGTGATATTTTGCTTTTTTAAAATGGAATTATGCATTTTCAAACATTTCCCTGTGGTCTACATAAACTGTAAATGCTCTGCTTGGGTCTGAATTCTTCATTAATTCAACTCCACAGGTCCATCTTCAACCCTATTTCTGAGTATTGACACCAGAAAGGTCATTTTGAGCGCTGGCCCTTTAAATGCAAATGAGCCACTTTATGCCCCGCCCCCTCCAGGTTGTTGACTGTGCTACTCTGTCCCGTTCAGCTACTTGTGTTTGTTAATACAACCAACAACTGAGCATTTTAGGTAATTGAAAAAAGACAAAAATCCAGGCACTCATTTGGTTGGAAAAAAGCAACCTTTCTGGTGTCATTACTCAGAAACAGGGTTGAAGATGGACCTGTGGAGTTGAATTAATGAAGAATTCAAACCCAAGCAGAGCATTTACAGTTTATGTAGACCACAGGGAAATGTTTGAAAATTCATAATCCCATTTAAAAACAAGCAAAATATCACTCCTTCAAGCCAAACCTCAGGTCCACGTTAATACTTTTTTTTTTTTTTTTTTTGGAATTGCATAACAGTTGTTGTCGACCCCTGAAAATGAAGAATTATAGAAATGTGGTCGACCTGAGGTTGTGTTGTTCAGTGGTGCAGATGTTTACACTGCAAATTATTTTGTTCTTACCTAAAAGAAAAACCCAATTTAGACTTAGAAATGTTAGATAACACTGGTCAACAACAAATTTATTAAGTTTTTTGAGCTGATTTAGGATCATTTTGGTGTGCTGAATCCAAAAATCACATTAATTTTGCTCAATCATGTCAACTTTCTGAACTATGCTACATATTGGCTTTTTAACATTTTTGCTTACATTTATGGGCATTTTCACATCATATGATACAAAATTCTGTCATATTTCTTGCAATAAATGAGTTCTGAAGATTTTACTTTTGCCAATTTATGATTCATGTTTTTTTTTAATATTACAGGTGAATGAAATGGCTTCGACTAGAAGATCTTGCAAAAATAAGCCTGACGTATTCTGCTACATCTGCGGTGAATACACCATTGTACCTAACAGGAATCAAGTCACAAGTTTCATAAAGTGTGCTTAGCCAATCTTATTTTGGTATTAAACTTGGTGACCAAGATAAAGCTTGGGCGCCACACATGGTATGCAAGTCATGCACCGAGTATCTGCGTCAGTGAACCAAAGGCAAGAAGAGTTCTTTGAAGTCTAATAAATACGTCCTGTTAGAAAATGATTTTTTTTTTTCTCTTAAAACCTATTTTGGGTGAGAACTATATAAAAAATCAACTGATAAAGTCACAAAAATGTAAGCAATTTTGTGAGAAGATCTTATTTTTCAAAATCAAATTAGCAAAAAAAACCTGACCTGATTGAGAAAAACAGATGTCATTTTTGGATTTAGCGGTGCAAAATGGTCCTAATTCAGTTGAAAAAACCTAGACAAGTTGCAAAAAACATTTTTTTGTAATCCAGTGTAATTTACCTTGTTTTAAGAGTTAAGTGTCTGAGAAATGTTCGTCGGAAGTCTTGACCTTACACTGTAACAAATTTTACTGTTAAATAACAGTAAAATACTGGCAGCTAGAGTTGCCAGCATGCTACTGTTATTCTACAGTATCTCTACTGTAATCTACAACTACAGTTTTTTACTGTAAAAAAGTATTACAGTACTGGGCTGTACATAATGTACCTTTTACAGTAAAATACTGTTAGCCTGTTACTGTTAATTGCTGCATTTTACAGTAACTACCATATTCCAAGAAACAATATATTACAGTAAAATGTATTTAATGTAATATTTACGGTATAACACAGCAAAAAGCTAGGATTTTAACATTTCAAGTTACATTTTAAAATACAAAATCATGAACATTGCTAGAAAAAGCTCAAACAAGAGATGACATTATTATATATAACCATGTAAACTGACACGCTGTTTAGTTTAACTGTGTCCACTTCACAGATAGCTAGTATGCTTCAACTTAAATTAGCTGCATGTTTGTTACATACGGCTAACACCACGAAATGTGCATTATTATCATGCATGTTATACTGTGCAAGTTGCGTCCGGTGTGAACGCAGTTTATGGAGGCAATTTAATGTTTAATGAACCCAAAATGCCACAGTTACGTTGATAAAATCACAATTACCTTTATAAATGAACAACTGGAGCAGAATGGAGTTGTGGCAGTGTTGGTTGAAGCATCAGGTGACCTCTGCTCCAGTGCTGTATGGGGTTAAGTCCAGGTGAAAATAGTTATCCTCAGTTATTTTCTCTTTTTATTTTATCCTCCTGCTTCAAAAAAGAACCACTTACCTTTGATGCAGCAAGTCTATAGTTAACATTCGTTGGATTGAATCTTTTTCTAAATGAGCTGGTGGGATTTGATACCAGATGACTTTGTTCAGACCAGTTCTGGGTGGACAGCAGTGGAGGAGCTGAAGAAAATACTGTAGAATACTGTACAATTTTGCAGTAGCTTACTGTTTTAAAATTTGCACCTTAAAGACCTCATTATTTACAGCATTATACTGTATTTACAAATAACAGCATGATGCTGTACAAAATTTACTGTTTTTTCACAGTAATTTGTTACAGTGTATATGTGCAAATGTCGTGACGTAACTAGTTATAGACGTAACAAATTAAGCAGGAATTAAAACAGGTTGTAGAAATCCACTTGATTTTTGCCAAAATGAATATAAAGATAGCTTTGCAGCACCTGGAGGGTTCAAATTAAAACTTTATGAACTATTAGGGTCCAAATACACAAATAAATGAACCAAAGACTAATAAAAGTGGGTTTAGCAAAATATGACCCCTTTAACACTCTACTACTTCTACAGGGTGTCCCATAAGTCTCCATACATAGGAAAAATAAACGTTTCTTGACATAAACCATTTTTATTTATATAATATGCTCTATATGACTGCCATTTTGTCGGGAACACATTTCAATGCGTGTCCTCCACTGCTGAAGAACTGTAAAGAAGAAATATAAAGAAATACATGTTAGAACCATATGTATTATGTCTCCTATGTATGGAGACTTATGGGACACCCTGTACATCTGCAGTAGGTAAACTATTATCTGAGTAAGCTGGTATCATTTTCATAACCAGCAGCTTTTGCAGCTATTCTGAAATGGTGCTTAAACACAAGTATAGACATAGATCATGCTAATTTTAATAAATGTTTAAATAAAAACTATATTCATTTAAAAAGGCTGAGAGAAATGATTCAAAACACATTTCAGGCCAAAGTTTCATTACAGTGATCTGGAAACCTGCCAGTTCACAGCAATGCATCAAGACAAGATTAGGCATCATTTCAATTGGCAATGACTCTCCTTTTTTTTCTTTTTTTCTGGACATAATTTATAGCATCTTAAAAACCACAGCAGCTCAGTGGTACAGTGGTTCGCTCTCTTACCACCCAGCTCCTTTCTGTGTAGAGTTTCTGTGTTCTACCCATGTCTGCATGAGTTTGATTACCATTTATTTTGTATATTTTTGACTGATCACATGATGTATTTAACCCATAGAGACCCAGTGCTACTTTTGTGGTAGTTTCCAAAAGATTTTTTTTCTTCTATGTTTAACATTTCTTGACTGATTTGTCACCATTTATTGTGAAATAATCCTCTGTATTTTACATTTTTTCCATGCACTGCAAAAATTAAAATCTTACCAAGTGTATTTTTCTCATTTCTAGTCTAAATATCTCATCACACTTAAAATAAGACATAGTCAAATAAAGAGTAACTTTTCAGTGAAATATAAGAATTTACTTTTTATATATTTTTATTTCAAGAAATCTTACCAAGATCATTTCACTTGTTCCATTGGCAGATTTTTATTTTTTTTGCTTGAATTAAGCAAATTATCAAAGCAAATTAAGATTTTCATGATCTATTGTCTAAAAATAAGTTCTTATATCTCACTGAAAAGTTACTCTTTAGATGATTATGTCTTATTTTAAGTGTGATGAGGTATTTTGACTAGAAATGAGAAAAATACACTTGGAAAGATTTTGATTTTTGCAGTGTGAAAATCAGGTTTTTTCCAATATTTAATTTATTGATCATATATATGTTCATACAAGCTCAGAATAAACATGAGGGTGATTATACCAAAAAATAGACAAAACTGAAGGAAAAGTGACTTTTTCAGTAAAATCTATCATTAACTGAACATAAACCTAGTGTGTCCATCCACTGTCATTGATCTAACTCCATGTATTTTATGTATTTTACACCAATTATTTACATGTATTAATAGAATTATTGGATCAACAGGTATTAAACAGTTTAGATCAGTAGTTGATTTTAGTCGCCAGTGGGTGTTTGGGTCTTTATGGGTTAATATAGTGTGAGTTTTATATATTTTGAGATTACACTTATAAGATGAATTGTGCATGGCTTCTATCAGCAGTCACAGCTCTGTTTTTTTGTTTGTTTTTTTCTTTAAGCATCATAATGTTTATTTTTCCTTAATTTTTGGCAGTATGGTCTTTCCTTATCGTTTAAAAATTGGCTATAGTACAGTTTTTTGTGGTCATTGATTTACAGATAAAACAATAAAAAACAATGGGTTTTAATGTTGAATCACTGTTGTAGAAGATGACGATGTTTCCACGGTAACTACGGAGCCTCTGAATGTCCACATGGGTCATATCTGATAGCCATGAAAAGATGAAGAACTGTATTTTACACCAATTATTTACATGTATTGATAGAATTAATTTTTCTACAGGTATTATACATTTTAGTTCAGTAGATGGTTTTGGTCGCTGGTGGATGTTTAGGTCTTTATGGGTTAAAATGGCTTTCCTGTATAGGTTTTCTCTACAAGGAATTCTACAAGAAAGCAGTTCTGTTCAAAATCTTACCGCTGGAATACATTTTTGCACCGGAGCTACACTAGTGTACAGATATTTTGTTGTTTTACTGAAATCTCATCACTATTTGTTATTTTGGCTGAACTGAGAACTGAGAGATGATTGGAGAGAAGACATATACGTTCAGAACGACAGCAGACAAACTCAAACCAGATCAAAGACATTGAGGATCAGGGAATATTCCAAATCACTGATCTCAACAATTCACGGATTCATTACATTAAATTCCGTGCGTTTACATGACAACTTTTATTCCTGGTTTAACCCTCCAGTATCCGGGTGCGCCTTTTAGGCACACTTTGCACTCAAAAAAAAAAAAATCTTCATATTATTTTTCACAATTTAAATAAGGTTAGAATCCAAAAGTTGTTAATTTTTGCATGATCTTTAAAATTCTGGCCACCAACTCAAATGTGCACATTGTAAACAAAAGAAAATTACAAGACTAGCATCTGTCTCCCAAGTGTGCCTAAAACGCACTATTTCTTCCATTTGATATGTATGATTAGGGCTGACCTTGAGTTACAAAAATAAAATCAAATTAGAGCAGAAAAATAAATCAATATATAATATTTAATAGTTTGATTTTTAGGTGTGCCTTTTTGGCACACTTGATGACAGGTGCTAGTATTTTTGAACATTTGACCTAGCGCCAAAAATAATAATGCAAATTAACCAATGTTACTGTTAATCATTGACATATGCCAGGCTGCAAAAATCAAATAATATGTGATCCACTTTTTTATGAAGTATAGTGAAAAAACTAAATTTTTTGTGTTTTTACGTCCAAAAAAATGGTTTGTTTACATTACAAATACGGCATTTAAAGGGTTAAAAAATATATGACAATTTTTGAGTACTTGGTATTTTTATTTATGGCTCAAGCTGATGAAATAGAAAAAAATGTAAAAGAATTAAAAACAAACTGTATGAAATTTTTTTTGACATTATTCCACAAGTGTGCCAAAAAGGCACACTTGGTGCTTAGCAAGGGCCTTGCTGGACGGGATACCAGAGGGTTAATCTGAATAAACGTTAGATCCTATTTAAGATGCCCATGTAAACACCTTATTCCAGTTGAAAAAGAATAGTTCGGATTAAATTTAAACCCAAATAAAGTCACTGGTTTAATCCCCTTTTAATTCCGATCTAAATTATTCCTGGGACATGTAACCCCTTTATTCCGTTTGGACTTTTTTCCTTCCATTCTGCACATGCTCATTGTCTTGTCCTGACGCGATGACGCACACATTCTGTGCTGAAGAATATACAATGCAGTCTAGTCAACCCAAACTGTTCCAGTGGGCTATTCTGATGGGATCTACCAGTCTGGAAAACCCTGAAGGAAGAGTTCACCACCTGTTTTTTTATTAGTTCATTTGTCATGCACTAATGAGTTCGATAAGTGGGCAAATCAGTTTGCACTGCAGTGCACCGATTGACTTGTTCTCACAGCCCTTCTGTTAGCTTAGCTTAGCCTAACTTAGCAAAATCGCTTCATTCCCCTGGTCAGACGTAGCCAGGCTTTTATAGGTGATCCGTAGTATTTTATGAGTGTTTTTTCCAACTATATTTATTGAACATTTTCAATGAACACAACAGACATATCAATTCATAACAGTCAATGCACAATCAAGAATGACATATCTGACTGTCAACACCCATCCCTTCCCACCCACCCAACCCACAGGCCAAAAAAAAAAAAAAAAAAATCAATCAATAAATAAAAAATAAGGAAAAACATAAAAGAAAATCAAAAACGGAAACCATAAATAATGATAAAGGAACTCAGATCGTAAAAGTTAAAAGTTAGTATAGTACACAGAAATAAGAGAAGAAAGGAAAAGACTACACATAATTTCTCATTCCCTCTTTTCCTCTCCTTCATCCTCCATCTCCTCTTTCTCAATGATGTTTAATCATCTATATTCTGAGGAAAATTTAAAGAATTGAAATACCGTAAAAATGGATCCATATTTTATGAGTGATTTTGTGAAATTCAGTTCTCCCTAATGATTCCTTTAGTCCGCTGGGGTCAATATGATCACAAATTGAGGCTCAAATCATGGTGATGTGACTTACTGCAGTAAGAAAATCTTGGGAAATAAATACTAATGCAAAGCTAAACGGTAAAGCAAAGCTAACTTAGCGCATGCATCCCTTCCAACAAAAAGATTTTCCAACTTCCGTCAACACAACAGTCCCAAGATTGTATGAGTGCAGTAAGTCGCGGATCTAAAGAAATAATTAGGGAGAATCGGATTTCAGAAAATAACTTACAAAAGACAACAAATCACCTTTAACAGAAGGGCTGCGAGAACAAGACAGCATGAGCACTGCAGCACAAACCCTTTAGCTCACTTATCTTCCTCATTAATATCTCATGTAAACCTTTATTTGGGTTTAACATTTCCATGTAAACAGGAAAATAAATCGGATTTAAAAAACATCATGTAACCGTACCCATTGGAGAAAACCAGTCGACAATAAACCAGATCTATCATGTTCCAGCGCTTCTGTGATAAATATTTGAACCATTCAATGGCATACTTTTCTGATCTATAGCTGTATGTTTCAGAGTGGTGCTTTACTGTAGTGTGCTCCGTCTGGTTTTGTCATTGATGCTCCACAATAATTCACCTTTTGTTCATGAAGGGCGATCCAATCTCAGCAAAAGGAGAATGGGAGGAATATAATTGGCCACAGAACCATTGTCAGTGCCTTCACCAGCAAGGAAAGAATGTGACTATGTGTGCAGGCTTCTTTGAGGTGAGCATTTTACGCACACTTTGCAGTGCATGTTAGAAAAGGACATATCATTTTTCACAATCAGAATTGGATCAGAATTCAAAAGTTGTTCTTTTTTGCATGAGTTTTTAATATTCTAACCTCAGCACATAGGAAACAATAAAAAAAATACTACACTAGCACCCATCTCCAAAGTGAGCAAAAAACGCACATTGGCACATTTTAGAAAATTTTATTGAGCACAAAAAATAATTATGCATATTAACAAATGTTGCTATAATTTTTGACATATGGCAGACTGAAAAAATCCACATTTTATGTAGTATATTGAAAAAAAAATTTGAGAGTGTTTTTTGCATCAAAAAATATGGTTTGTTTACATACATGTTTACAAATATGGCATTTTAAGCATTAAAAAATATGACAGTTATTGACTCTTTGGTATATCTGTTTACAGCTCAAGTTGATGAAATACAAAAAACTTTAAAAAAAAAAAAAAGTTTAATTTTTTTTTTTTTAAAAAAAGTTAAAAAAAAACAACAAAAAAAAACTAGGAAATATTTTGACCTTATTATGATACTGTGCAGATTACATGCTTTTGGTAGAAGAGCCTGTCTGGACTGGATACTGGAGGGTTCGTGGAGCAAAATCGTTGTTTATGAATGGTGGATGTTTACATTACTGCAAACAGCTCATGAATTACCAGTGTTTTTTTACCTTTATATTCTTCTCCTAAATCTTATTGAAGGCAGACAAGTCTACATCTATGTTTAGACATCACCGTCAGTTCTTACAAGTGGTGGGAAATTCACGAACAAATCGTTCAAAAGAATCAATTCATTTAAGTGAACAAGTTGAATCGATTCGTGACCGCAACTGAATCAATTCAGCAGCACTTTGATAATATTTTGTTTATTATCACATAAACTAGTCAGAATCACTCATTAAGTCGGAGGTGGATATGCTGTGTGATGCACTGTGCAGCAGGTAATCACCATGGCAAGATCTCTGATTGTGAGACAAGTTGCCAGTGACGGATGGAGCGGTGAATTGCTGGCTGAGAGCGGCTGCGTAGGGTCAAGTAGCTGAATCAATTCTGAATTGTTCACGAATTGCTGACTTTCTGAATAGTTCACAAATTGATGACTGGCAGAATCATTCATGAATCGCTGAATCGTTCACGAATTGATGACTCGCTGACTCGTTTCGGTGAATCGCTGAGTCAAGATACCCCTACCATAAGAAGACAGAACAGAAAGAAAGCACAGTAATAAAATGAAATGAAACACACAGCGCACAAAGTGGTTTTAAACAACATAAAGTAGATAGATAGATAGATAGATAGATAGATAGATAGATAGATAGATAGATAGATAGATAGATAGATAGATAGATAGATAGATAGATAGATAGATAGATAGATAGATAGATAGATAGATAGATAGAGAAAGAAAATAAAAATCCTATTTCAAAAACTATTACCAATTTGAAAACCTCAGTGCATCATGGGATGTTCATCATGTTGATCATGTGAAAACAACTGCCTTCAAGTGGCAAAGAAAAAGGAAGAGAAATAACATAAGAAAAAAAATAGAAAGATACACAAATAAATGAAATAATCAGTGAAATACCACATTTAAAAATGAGGGAAATGATAATAATACAAATTAAATTCAAAAAAAAAAAAAAGGTGAAAAGACAAGGGAAATTAAAAGATTTGACTTAGTAAATAAATTATGTATAGCCTTATGTGGTGATATAATAATAAACTGTAGTTTTATTCAGTTTAGATGTAATAGATAGATAGATAGATAGATAGATAGATAGATAGATAGATAGATAGATAGATAGATAGATAGATAGATAGATAGATAGATAAAAAGTAAAAAAAAAACAAAAAACAAAACTCAATATAATTAACTATTATATACTTAGCTCTACTGTTTCCTTTTTGTTTTGTTTTTTCTCGGTTGGTGACATGTCTGTTTTTATACTGTATATATATGATTACACTTCCTTTCTTCTTTAAACTTTTGCACTACGCATCACCAGAGAGTTGTCACTTACAATTTCATTGTACATATGTATAATGACAATAAAGGCATTCTATTCTATTCTATTCTATTCTATTCTATTTTATTCTATTGACAAAATAGTACAACGTTGATATACTAGTGGAAAATCTTTATTAAGTGTAGTAATTTTCTAATCACATTATTCATAGATGGACGGAAAAGACAGATATTAAGGGGTACACCTCTTACCTCTTTTGCTTTTCAAGTGGTCTAGTGAATTAAGCATACGCTCGGCAATTTGGCGCTGCCAGTTCATGACCAATGCCCGCTAAATTTTTATTTAAAATTTTTTAACTGATGAATCAAAAATTAATCTATTTGGAATCGACTCACAGCAGATGAACGAACTGAAAGACTCCAGTTAGTACAAAGAACTGGACTTCCCATCATTAACTCTTACCAGAGCTGGATAGAGCATCTGTCATTTTTGTCCCTCTAATACACAGGTGTCAAACATGCGGCCCGGGGACCAAATCCGGTCTGTCAAAAGGTCCAATCCGGCCCATGGGATGAATTTGTGAAATGCAAAAATTACACTGTAGATATTAAAAATCAATGGTGTCAAAATCATTTTAATTCAGGTTCCACATACAGTCCAATTAGATTTAGATTTCAAATGGGTTAGACCAGTAAAATGTTATCATAATAACCTATAAATAATGACAGCCCCACATTTTCTCTTTGTTTTTTAGTGTAAAAAAAGTAAAATTACATGAAAATGTTTACATTACCAAACTATACTTTTACAAAAAAATGTGAATAAGATGACCAAATATGAACAAATGGAAATGTCTTAAGAAAAGTAAATGCAATTTTACCAATATTCTGCCTGTTACTAAATGTTTTGATTGTAACACACATGTTTAAATGATAAACTGATAAACCGAGGCAGAATATTGTTAAAATCGCACTTGTTTTTCTTAAGACAATTCAAGTTGTTCATGTTATTCAGATTTTTAAGGAAACTTAGTAGATGTAAACCTGATCATAATATATTTTACTTTTTTCACTGTTATTATTTTACTGGTCCGGCCCACTGGAGATCAAATTGGGCTGAATGTGGCCCCTGAACTAAAATGAGTTTGACACCCCTGCTCTAACATCACAGATGGGATCCTGAGGCACAAAAAAAAGTTTATTTTATGCACCACTTTCGTCATGAGTTGATTTTGTTAAATGACGGTAATTTACTGGATCCCATGACCAATAAATCACCGTTTGTTCAATAGTATCAAGCTTCACCAGAAACTGCTCTGAATTACAAATCCTGTAAAAACCAACAGCTTGTCAAAGATCTGCCCATGAGCTGAAAATAATGTCTGTTCATGCTGTGAGTCAGTGATATCTAAAATAGAAGAAAACATGTTTTATTCTTGCTTTGTAACACAGCATGATACATTCAGATCCTTGCGGGCATGAAAACAAATGTCTCTGAAAAAGGCAGAGTTATTAGAATAATCTTTTACATATTTATTTCTTCTTTTGTGTAACCTGGGAAGCTGCTTGCATCTGTAATTTAGCCTAAATTAATAAAAGATCATGTAGGCAAATGTTCAAATTCTTATTCTAAATAATTTAAATGTGATTTATTTCACTATTAAAAAAAAAAAAAAAAAAAAAAAAAAAAAAAAATCTTTTCCCTGTGATGGTCCATTCACAGACTTCACATCCTCTCACATTCTTTGTGGACAGTAATGAATGTGGAGATCTGAAAAACTGTAGCGGTGTCGTGACTCAGCTGAAGATCAAACCAACAGTTTGTTGCTGTAAAGCCCTTTTTTCTACAGATGTACTGAAATAATCAATTTTTAAGATTTGGTGCATTTTCTAAAAGTTACATAGTCTTATTCTGAATGTTTTGATCTGGGTGCTTCTATGAAACTGGTCCTAAACCAGGACATGGGGGCTAAAAATGCAAACCAGATGTAGACTAATGTTATGAAGCAAGTTCAGAAGCACTTGGGGTCTATTTAAAAAAGAAACTATTTTTTCAGATAAAACACATTTTTATACATTTTTTATCTTATTTTTTTTATACAAAAATGCTCATGTGACACGGTAAAAAAAGGACACAAAAATTACACACTACAAATTTTTTAAATATGTTTTTATTCTCTCACAGGTACACTTTGGGAATCGAACTAATAATGCAAGGCAGAGTGTTTGACAAAAATGGCCGCTGTTGCAAAATCATTCACGATTTATTTGTGTTTAAATGGGCAGGTTCCGCATGTAACGCGAGTGGACATGATGGGTTACACACAAAACCTGGAATGAGATTGAGATTCAAGAAAAACCCACATGTCTAGATTAGAAAAACCACTAGGATCAATAAATTTAACGCAGTTTCTCTATTTATAGCAGTATATACGACCATTTACAGACACATTTTCCAAATAAAAAACTTTTTTCATATATTTGATTATGTATCAGATATACAAAAATGGATGTTGAGAAGTACTCAAGTCACTATTACTTACATTGTGTCAATTATTATTTTGTTATTTACTTTCACTGCTGTTTCAAAATTCAGAGGTGGTCTTTGGGGGGGGGGGGGGGGCTAGGGGTTAATGCTCAAGGTAGCCCCCCATATTATTACTAATTCATGTCAGAAAAGATAATGTGTGAAAACTTTAATAAAGATATGTTTGTTTTTTTTTTGTTTTTTTTTTTTTTAATGCACTGACGCCTAGGTACCTTTTACTGTCCTAATTTTGGTCCTATTTTTGCCCCCAAAACTTGATTAAAATTTCATTCATTTTGGGATGGCTCAGAGCAAGAGTATACATTTTTGTGTATTTATCTGAGGTCATTATTAGGTACATCCTGGGGGAAAATATGTCTAAATTTCTCTTTTATTATTGGGTTAAAAAGCTGGAAAAGTGTCAGATACCGGAACAAACCCAATTTCATAGAGGCACCCATCTGCAAAACACAGATAAATAAACACTATAGGTCATCAGAAAACCAGATAAATAAGATACCAAATACTGAGACAGACAATCCAGTGGGTTTAGACTGAAATATACTGATATAAGAACTGAGAATGAACATTCAGCTGTGTAGAAGTAATAGGAGAGTCCACATTGTGACAAAAAACAAAATGTGAGAATATTGTAAGATTATCCAATTTTTCTGCTACATAAGAGAGTGAGAGATCTGATAATTATGCACCAACAAATACGATATTTTCCTGATTTACATGCATTAAAATCTCACAACTTGGCCTTTAAAACTGCACAGGTAACGTATAAAGCGCAAGGTAATTTACTTCCAAATGGAGGTTGTCTGAGGTTAAATAGAGTCGTTATGAGCTGAGAGGGAGAGGAGAAACAAGAGTCAAGGCTACTGCAAAAAGTACATGTACGTCTGATAAAAGAAAAGAAAAGAAAAACCTGTGGCCTCCATGAATAAATGAGAATGTGGGATTTAATTTACACAGTTAAAGTAAAAAAGGTGGTTCATAAATATACACTGCAAAAACTGAAAGTTAAGTACGAGGAAGTATCTTAGATTTAAGTGATAATTTCTTGTTGTTTGACAAGATAGTTACGACGGCGTGTTAGGGCCACATAAGAAAAAAAAATGTTTGTCACTACGAGAATAAAGTCATTATTTAACGAGAATAAAGTCGTACTTGTATGAGATTAAACTTAAAACATTTTGAAAATTCAACAGAGTTTCTGGTTTTACAGCGAAGGCAACAAGCGAAGTAACAACTTTCCCTTCTGTTGGACTCAAAATTCGGAGTAGAATCCCCACAGTTTGTTCAGAAACACCAAACCCTCTCTCAATAGTTCTCTGGTGTTTCCACTGATAGCCCTACAGCTGAACACTTCATTAGTTTCTCCTCCCCAAAAGAGGCAATTTGATACAAATCAGTTCAGTTCTTACAACAAACCCAAATGTGTGCAAACTCTCTTCAAAGTCCTTAGACTAATGTGTTGATGGGAGGATAGACTCAGTATTTGGCCTTTGTGTCTAACCCCAAAATGAAAGGAGAACTGCACTAAGTGTTCCAAGTTCTACATCGATGAGTAGGTACAACTTCACATTATATTATATGACTTTATTCTCGAAATATAACGACTTTATTCTTGTTAAATAACGACTTTATTCTCGTTAAATAAAGACTTTATTCTCGTTAAATAATGAGTTTTTTTAAAACTACGACTTTATTCTCGTTAAATAACAACTTTATTCTCGTTGTGACAAATGTTTTTTTTTTTTCTTATGTGGCCCTAATACGCCATTGTAGATAATTGTTCTTACTAAACAGTTTTTTATGGTAGATTGTTACCCTCAGACACACTGGACGCAGGGTATTGCCATCAGTTGATCGGCCGTCCATCCGTCTGTCTGTCCATGTATGTGCAAAAACTTTGGCATGCACCATTGGTTCTCACCAATAGGGGGGAAGCAGATAGTCAACAACAATGATAAGGTGATGGGAGGGGAGGGGAGCTCACTTTCACTTTCATTTTCTCACAGCTTTATTGACATGTCCTTCACGTACAGGTCTGTCACGTAACTTGTAGAATTTTGGACTGAGGATGGATTGAGGTTCCTGAGCCGGGGGGGCATCCAGGACAACCCCCCCCTCAAAAATTATTTTTGGGGAGCAGCAAGTCAGTGATAAGGTGATGGGAGCTCACTTTCACTTTCACTTTCTCACAGCTTTATCGATACATTCTTCACGTACAAGTCTGTCACGTAACTTGTAGAATTATGGACTGAGGTCGGATTGAGGTTCATGAGCCGGGGGGGCATCCAGGACAACCCCCCCATCACAAATTATTATTGGGGAGCAGCAAGTCAGTGATAAGGGGACGGGAACTCACTTTCACTTTCTCACAGCTTTATCGATACGTTCTTCACGTACAGGTCTGTCACGTAACTTGTAGAATTTTGGACTGAGGATGGATTGAGGTTCCTGAGCCGGGGGGGGCATCCAGGACAACCCCCCCTCCGCAAATTATTTTTGGGGAGCAGCAAGTCAATGATAAGGGGAGGGCAGCTCACTTTCACTTTCTCACAGCTTTATCCACACATTCTTCACGTACAGGTCTGTCACGTAACTTGTAGAATTTTGGACTGAGGATGGATTGAGGTTCCTGAGCCGGGGGGGCATCCAGGGCAACCCCCCCATCACAAATTATTATTGGGGAGCAGCAAGTCAATGATAAGGTGATGGGAGCTACTTTCACTTTCTCACAGCTTTATCCACACATTCTTCACGTACAGGTCTGTCACGTAACTTGTAGAATTTTGGACTGAGGATGGATTGAGGTTCCTGAGCCGGGGGGGCATCCAGGACAACCCCCCCTCCCCCCCCTCGCAAATTATTTTTGGGGAGCAGCAAGTCAATGATAAGGGGAGGGCAGCTCACTTTCACTTTCACTTTCTCACAGCTTTATCGACACGTTCTTCACGTACAGGTCTGTCACGTAACTTGTAGAATTTTGGACCGAGGATGGATTGAGAATGGAGTGAGGTTCAATTGTGGTTCAACACCCCCCCCATCACAAATTATTTTTGGGGAGCAGCAAGTCAGTGATAAGGTGACGGGAGCTCACTTTCACTTTCTCACAGCTTTATCGATACATTCTTCACGTACAGGTCTGTCACGTAACTTGTAGAATTTTGGACTGAGGATGGATTGAGGTTCATGAGCTGGGGGGGGCATCCAGGACAACCCCCCCTCCGCAAATTATTTTTGGGGAGCAGCAAATCAATGATAAGGGGAGGGCAGCTCACTTTCACTTTCTCACAGCTTTATCGACACATTCTTCACATACAGGTCTTTCACATAACTCGTAGAATTTTGGACCGAGGACAGATTGAGGATGGATTGAGGTTCATGAGTGGGTGGGTGGGGGCATGGGCACAACATCCCCGCCCAACCTGTCGCAAATTATTTTGGGGGAGCAGCAAGTCAGTGATAAGGGGAGGGCAGCTCACTTTCACTTTCTCACAGCTTTATTGACACATCCTCCACATACAGCTTGGAACAGCTGGAACTTGTAGAATTATGGACTGGGGTCCAAATTGAGATCTGTGAGCGGGAGTGGGGGGGCGTCCGTCACATCGTCCATCCGTGCGTCTATCTGTATGTGCAAAATCTTTGGCATGGACTGAGGGCCGAGGGTTTTCAAGTACGCGCACGTTATGTTTTGGCTTGTTTTAAGTGTTTTGTCCGAAATTATCTCAATAAGATATTACAGCTTGTTACTGACATTTTATGACCTGTTCTGAGTAATGCACACTTGAAACGAGAATGTCAACAGTTATAAAACCATTTCAACAACACCCACAAGCATAAAAAGGCTTTTTCAAAGTAAAGAAATTTAACCCAATTTTGTCTCTTCACATAATTAAAACATGACAGTCAAATGGAATCCACTGTTTTATTTTCAATGAAACAATAGGAAATATGTACTTATATTAGTACACTTGGCACAGTAGTGTACTTTAACACATAAAGACCCAGTGTTATTGCTGTGGCAGTTCCCAGATACATTTGTCTCTATATTAAACCTTTCTTAAGTGATTTATCACCATTTATTGTCATATTATCCTCTAGTTTGAGGTTCTTTTCAGCGTAAATCATGTTTTTTTCTATATTTATTTCACTGATCATGTAGATGGTAATTAAAACTCGAAGTAAATTCAAGGTTATTATGTCAGAAAGAGAGAAAACTGAAGAAAAAGTGACTTTTTCAGTCAACTCTATCGAGTATAAACCCAGTGTCTCCATCCACTGTCATTGATCCACCTCCATGGGTTTTACTGGTGAATCAATGTTGTAGAAGATGATGGTGTTTCCACGGTAACTACGGAGCCTCTGAACGTCCAAATGGGTCATATCTGATGACCATGAAAAGAAACAAACTGCATTTTACACCAGATATTTACATGGACTGGTAGGATTAGTGTATCAACAGGTATTAAACATGTTAGATCAGTAGATGGTTTTGTGTCTTTATGGGTTAAACTAACAATATTTAACCCTATAACGCCAAACGTATCATATTTGATGCAAGGTTTGAAGCCTTCTACATGATCAGTGTGATTTTTTTTTCTTGAAAAACCTAATGTAAACAATTAGATACATACAATACATGGAAAATTCCTTCACCAGAGGCCTTTCCAGTGACACTACAAGAGTGTCATTAATGAGGAAGGAAGCAGAACTTTGCCAATTTTGAAAAGGAATTATCAATTTGTTAGACATGTTTGCGTTATATTATGTTTTTGTTTGTTCAAAAATAATAATATTTGAGCATTGAGACCCAATGTGTCAAATATGATACAAAATTGAAACTCATACATGGAATATTTGAATTTTTTTTTTTTTTTTTTTTGGTTGTTCAGAAGGACCAATAAAGGCTCCAGTTTCAATGAACTGGAATTTTCTGTCAATGATTTAATGCTTCAGGCTTTACAGGGTTAAACATTTAACATCTAACGCATAATCACATAAAACACTTCATTTTATTTTGATTTTCTATAGATAAGATAGAAGATAGAAGCTTTATTGTCATTGCATTGTGAATACAACAAAATTGCACGTGCCCCCCATATAAAAGAATCACAAATAACATTCAAACTACACTCTTCCCACACATAAATACATTCATCAAGCACAACAAACACACCAAACACATCAGTATTAAAATATTTCTGTATAAAAGTGCAACTATGTAAAAAGTACTTCTGTATAAAAGTGCAACTATATAATTAAAATACTTTATAAAAAGTGCATCCATATAAAAGTCATGTTGCTTGGATTTTTTAAAGTGCTGGTGACTATGGTGTGAGTTGGTGGTTTAGATAGTGGATGGCTTTTGGGAAAAAAATGTTAATTTTTTTTTAAGCAGCTAACTATTTCAGAGTTGCTCGCTTTAATATGTCCAAAGGGTTGGTATAATAAGCTATAGTTTCGGTCTATTCAACCTTTTGAGTCAATATTATCATGTTTTTCTATATAGTTTAGTTTCCTGTTGTTGTTACTGGAAAATTTTCAGTAGAAAGCAAAACAAAATCAACTGAACTGAACTTCTCTTTACTTGATTTTATGGAACACGGCTAATAGGAATCAGTGCAGTTCTCATCTGTGTCCATCATCATCATCATCATCATCAGAAAACCTTCCCTATGTTCTTAGTCGGAGCAGTTTCCTCCTGCATGTGCACTAAATGTTTACATGTCAGCAGGATTGACCACTTCCACCTACACAAACGCTGATCCCATGTCCACCTCTGCAGCCGTTATTTATATTCAGGAGGACAATGCACGAGAGTCTCAGGGGGAGAAGGAGTGACGCAGGTCAGCAGAGGTCCATCAGCAGCAGCAGCAGAAGAAGAAGAAGAAGAGTGTTTAATGAGTCCTCTGTGGAGCCTTTGGACAACACCAATAAATAAACGACGCCATCAAGCACGAAAAATATTCCCATCGGCCGCCTCTTGTGTTCCTCCGTCTGTGTTATGATCAGAGTATTTCTAAAGCCAATTCTTTTAACATCACAATACAAACAGGCTTTAAAACATCCATTTGATTTCCTGAGTATAATGGTGCATTTAAGGAACCTTCTGTGAACTTGAAAGCAGCATGAAATCAAAGCAAGATCAGCATCGTGTGCTTAATAATTAGCACCCCAACCCGACCGTGACAGCTATTATTCATTTAACTGACATTTTAGATGGTGCTCTGACGTTTTCGCCCTTTTGATTGAACAAGAGCTTTAAGAACATTTATACGTGTTGATTTTTTTTAACAGTTCATTTCAGTTTGTCTTAAAATTCTACACAGTCATTTACAAGGGGGAGAATTTTACACGGTGCCGAAACAAATGGACATTATCTTAAAAAATGTATTAACTTTTACCAGTTTATTGACTGTAAAATGACCTCGAATTTGTAGCCTTTTCTCAAAGTTTTCCACCCTCCAAAAGTGTCAAAAGAATTCACATTTACTACTCAGGTACAAGTATAGATACTAGGGTTTAAAAAGATCAACTCAAGCTTTTTACTGGTAGTACTGGTTTCAAATTCAAGTATAAAAGAAAATGTAAGGGGGGAAAAATGCCATTAGGACAAAAGCTTAGGTGGTGCCACAGGGGCCTATAGTGCACTAGCCCACCTCCCCAAAAGCATTTATCTAAAGACCATAATGACTATAATGTTATATTGAAATGTTAATGTTGAAACATGGGATGCACTAGTCTACCTGTTTCAGCTGCATTTATGAACACTGATAATGAACACATTTTAGTCCAAATCAAATGTATTAAAGAACCATATATGTGCACTACTGAGCATTAACATGTGTTTATGGAGCAGAAGATATGATGACTAGGTGAATATAAGTAATGGAATGGTGCAACAAGTTAGGTGTGATGGATCACGTGCAAACCAATAGGGTGTCGGAATGGTATATGTTTATTCTTCTTCTAATTCATTCTATACAGATGGTGCAATTTACCTGGATAGTTGTATTTTTTACAAAGTGGCTATTGACACAGTACTGTGGCATGAAATATCAGTTTGTCTATTACCACAGAGCCAAACAGTGCTGTCTTTATATCATGCCTAGACTGGAAACTTACAGCCTGAAATGTACCACTGCAAACAGAGAGTGAACAGGCAACATTAAAATACAGCAGACATTTAGTTCACTCAGTAACATGTCAGACTGCAGCACAGAAGACTTGGGTTCAATTCTTGGTCAATGTAATGTTTCTTTTCTTTTTTCTTTCCTAAAGATTTTCAAAAGGGGGAGGGGGGGGGGTCACTGACAGGTAAATCCAATATATATGTATATATATTTTTGATAATAAAAAAAAAATCATAGTGCATCTCCAGAAATACAATACAAAAAAAAATTACATTTTATATATAAAATTTTGTGACACACAAAGTATAAACTCCACCCCCCCAGAACCAATGGCAACCCCCATACCAACCCAACCTGGATCTCAAAATATGAAAACCAACTAATAAAAAGAAATAGACATACAGTATATAGATGAAGGTAAATCCAATAGTATTATAAATCAGCCACTGAGACAAAGTTCAGAGTGCAGAATTCTACAGGACCACAGCACTGAACTGAAGTCACACAGCACACTACCGCATCTAACATGTAGCTCCGCCCACCTTCTCCAGCCTCACTGACTGCGTAGAGCAAAGACCACCATAAAAGAACATATAGAGTATTTAGAACAATAATTCCTATTCTATACCATATAATGTCACTAATTTGTCATTTCTTCCATCAGTTGCCACAGTACTGTGGTAGAAAAATGCACAGAAGAATGAAGTATACTTCATATATCACCACAGTACTGTGGCAAAAAGAGGAGAATGAGTTCATGGAACAGTATCCATGACTGGCTCTGGTACAAATGCTAACATTTGATTGGTCTGTGGCAATAGACAAACCAATATTTTGTGCCACAGTACAGTAGCAGTAGCCTTGACCTATTTTTTATTTGAAAGATGACAAGCCAGAAAAAAAACAAGCTGAAATGAAATAGGAGTAACAACACTATTTTTAAAATGTAAGGAGTAGAAAGTACAGATAATTGCATGAAAATTTAAGAAGTAAAAAGTGTGCTGAAAAATAATTACTCCAATAAAGCATAAATAGCCAAAATTTCTACTTAAGTAAAGTAATGAAGTATTTGTACTTCATTACTTGACACCTTTGCTGTCCTCCCTCTGTTGAACAATATATTAAATCTGATGAACGTGCCCATCTGATGAAGAGAAGTTCCATTTTCCTAACGCTTTAAATGGGAGATTGAAACTGAATTAACTGTATTTCAGTTACATAACATCTAGTATCTTCCAATAACATGTGAAAACATGGACGGTAGAAGAACAGGTACTGTGGACTGATGGAAAAACCATCAGAGGGACATGGAAAATCAATACACAGACTTCACCCGGTCAGAGGAAACACACATAAATCACAATCCTTTATACTTTCCTGAGCTTGTTTTCAAATCCACTTGACATTTATGGAGTTTTTTTACAGATTTAAGGCAGGTCTACAGGGATCTATGGCTGTAAATGTGTATAGACTACAGAGTTTGGTTTCCTTTATATATAGATCTTCATTCTCCTCACAGCACTACATAATCATCTATGTTTCAGCATGCAGTGTTATAGACTGACCAAACACTGGCGTCATTTGTCGGCTTTAACCCTTTAACTCCTGATGTGTCTGTGGTGCTCATTCTGTATCTACGATTTATTTTAAATATTCCTAAAAATTAAACTGTTCGCTCAATAAGAAAAATTTCAAAACATGCTGATAGAATAGACCTTATACTTTGCAGATACATCTGAGCATGCTCAGTGCGCCCCCCCCACTGCCTGTGGAATGGCGGATAAAACACAGAGCAATGAGTGAGACTGACTTGCTATAAAAATAGGTGGTTTGGACTTTTTTTCACCATTTTCCTTGGTTTTATTATTGTTTTCAGTGTTGTGGGGATTTTTCTTAATTTTTGTTATTTTTATTACCTCCGCCAAGGAGGTTATGTTTTTGCCAGCGTTTTTGTTTGTTTGTTTGTCTGTCTGTCTGTGTTCAAAATAACTTAAAAAGTTGTGGACGGATTTTCATGAAATTTTCAGGAAATCTTGATATTGGCACAAGGAACAAATGATTAAATTTTGGTGGTGATTGAGGGGGTGGGGGTGGGGTGGGGGGGCTGCCTTGGCGGAGGTCTGCGCTCTCTGAGTGCTTTTCTAGTTGTTATGTTTTCATTGGGGTTTGTTTGTTTGTTTGTCTGTTAGCAAGATAACTCAAAACATTATGGACGGATTTTCATGAAATTTTCAGGAAATGCTGATACTGGCACAAGGAACAAATGACTAAATTCTGGTGGTGATTGGGGGTGGGGGGTGGTACTGATCTGCCTTGGCGGAGGTCTATGCTCTCTGAGTGTTTTTCTAACTTCTTCTTATTTTAACCCTTTCATGTATAGTGGTCACTCCAGTGGACAGTTATTCTACAGCTGTTCTCTTGTATATTCATGGGTTTTGTTGTTTTAGTTCCAGATCAGCCAACACAGTGGACACTTATGCATCATCCCATAAATGGCAATTCAGTCCATTACTGTAACTTCGCTGTTCTTGATAAAACCTAATCTGCAGTGACATGTTTGGGTGTAAAGCAATTGTTAATTGTTATTAGACTGTAATTAACAGTTGTTTTTTTTTCCACAAAAAGTTTTTGGGTTTTTTTGCATATTATCTCCATGAAGTGAATAATAAATAGTATTAGAGTATGTTAAAATGTGTGAAAACATTTGATTAGCAGCATTAAAAACGTTCTTATTGCCTATTTTTCCCATATCACTTTCTGATATTAGGTTTTAAATACATGTTTCTTTGCTTTAAAAATTAAATGCATGATCTCCAGCCAAGTGGACATTTTTGTAACTCCTTAAAAAAAAAAAAAAGCCTTGATTGCATTGTTTTATTCATGCCTAAAGAAGAACAAAAACACTCAAGAAAAATATATTGACAATGGTTCCATAATTCATGCATGAAAGGGTTAAGAAAACTTGATAAGTGCAATTTTCTTACAGCACTGGCGGATAATTTTACTTGAAATAAGACATTTTAACCCAATAATGAGTTTAATTTTCTTATTTTTGTACAGGCATTTTTTGCAGTGTAGGAGTTTCATGTTGCAGAATACTGTGGAAGTTCATTAAACCCTTCAGAAAACTGAAATCACAAAAGATGATGACATAGATGACACATATGGAAACTATAGTAAGGAACATTTTTTTAGCTGTCATCAGGCTGAACAGGTAAAATGGAGATCAGGTTGATAATGATAGTGTTTAACTACAATCAGACTACATTTCTTATCCTATCCTATGTTCATTTGCTTCATGAAAACAGACATTTCAGGGTTAAAAAGTAGGAAAGTTAGATTTTAAGCAAGATCTAAACATTTTAACCATAACATCCAAATCAGTTTATTAATTAATCTGTTTCATTATTTTTTTTCCTCCACATTTTTGACATAATCTCAGCATAAATTCAGTATCTTCTTCCTAAATTGAGTCCACTATGACCTAGACTGTGTTCAGTAATCCACAGGTTGTTTCCGTCTGGTCCTTTGATTACAGAGGAGTTTCCAGCTGTTGAACATGTGTCCTAAAGAGCAGCACCTGCAGGGCTTTAACGCTCATTACACAGAACTAAAAGCTGACGAAACATTAACTTATCACAGTAGGTTCATGTTAGAAAACAACAATAAAGCCAGCATCCTTCTAATTCTACTGCACGGAACAAAACATCATTTTAATGCCTCTTTATTTACATTTGTATTTTAACCTCCTAAGACCCACCTATGTTTTTTTTTTTGTCCACATTTTTGGACAAGAGTTCCACAGCTTTATCTTAAAAACAAACAAACAAACAAACAAAAAAACATTGCAAAGGGCATTCAGATAATTTTTTTGGAATGTATCTGAAACATGTACTCTGTTTATTTTCACTGCAAAACTCTAAATCTTACCAAGTGTATTTTTCTCATTTCTAGTCAAAATATCTCATCACACTTAAAATAAGACATAATTACCTAAAGAGTAACTTTTCAGTGCGATATAAGAACTTATTTTTAGATCATAGCTCTTGAAAATCTTATTTCAAGAAATCTTAACAAGATAATTTTCACTTGTTCCATTGGCAGATTTTTTTTTGCTTAATTGAAGATTTGTTTTTTTTTTTTAAATCTTAATTCAAACAAAAAAATCTGCCAATGGAACATGTCGTCGAATATTTTTTTTAATTTAGTACATGATAGAAGGGTTATATATAATAATAATAATAATAATAATAATAATAATAATAATAATAATAATAATGAATATATCTGTAAATCAACACCATATTTACATTCGTCGCCATGTTTATGGAATGACTTCTCATGTCATCTAGCGATAATGATAGCGATAATAAATAAATAAATCATTGCATTTGTGATTTAATGGAAAAATCAACATTACGTACTTCTGTTTTTTCAACATTTAGGCCTAGTAAGAATCGGTAAAGTTTTGCGAAGATGTCCAATGGAAAAGCGACTAGCATGTCCATTTATTACAAAGCCTCTGAACATCCAAATGGGGCATATCTGTTGACCACGAAAAGATGACAAACTACATTTTACACCAATTATTTAACCCATAAAAATCCAAACATCCATCACCGACCAAACACATCTAATGATCTAACCTGTTAATACCTTTTGATCCATTAATTCCATCAATACACGTAAATAATCGGTGCAAAAAGTAGTTATTCATCTTTTCACAGTCATCAGATATGACCCATTTGGACCTTCAGAGGCTCCGTAGTTACCGTGGAAACACTGTCATCTTCTACAACGTTGATTGTTAATGATATATTTTGATATATTTTACAGAAAAAGTCACTTCCTCTGCAGTTTTCTCTGCTTTTGATAAAATAATCCTCAACTTTCACCTGAGTTGTGATGAACATCTACATCAGGGATCCGCAAGCTTTACAATCTAAAGAGCCATTTTGGGCGTGAAAAAGAAGAAAGAAGTCTGTCTGGAGCCATGAAAAAAATATCTAAACTCATCTACGTCTTACTGTGAGGAGGCTGTTTTGCAGTAGCCCATTTATGATTAGTATGTTATTTAACTTTGCTTTTCCATTAAAATAATGGAAAGTTTGGTGCATTTATGAGATGATACGACTTTCATGAAGCAAACATTCAAAATTTTTACTGTTTTTAATGTAACACTGTATAAATGGAGAAAAAAAAAAAACCCGCCATGTTCATGTCAATAGGCTAACTTTGAAACAGACAAACTATGAACAAATGTAAAAAGAATGTCTTATTGAATTTTGCAAAAAAAAAAAAAAAAAAGAAATGTAGCGTTGATATACACCTTAGTTGATATGATTAAAAAAATATTTTGTCATTATTTCAACGAAAGTGGATGCATATTTTTGTAGTTAGACAATGTCAGAACAGATTTAGGCCTACAGCAATGTTAAAAAAAATGGATTCATTCAGTTAATTTCAACATGTTCCTTATGTTTTTTAGCTTACCAGCTAGCTGTAAGCTTTTGTCGTCATGTGGCCTCCATCGTCGTTTGTTGTCCTCATCGTCTGTCGTCGTCGTCTGTCATGATTGTCTGTCATCGTCATCTGTCGTCATTGTCTGTCTGTCGTCGTCTTTTGTCATCGTCTGTCGTCATCATCTGTTGTCTGTCATCGTCTGTCGTTGTCTGTCATTGTCATCTGTTGTTGTCTGTTGTCATTGTCTGTCATTGTCATCTGTCGATGTCTGTCGTCGTTGTCTGTCGTCGTCTGTCGTCGTCTGTCGTCTGTCATCGTCGTCTGTCATTTGTCGTCGTCTGTTATCATCATCTGTCGTCATCTTTTGTTGTCGTCTGTCGTCATTATCTGTCGTCTGTCATTGTCGTCTGTCATCGTCTGTTGTCATTGTCTGTCGTCATCTGTCATCATCTGTCGTCGTCATCATCTGTCGTCATCGTCTGTCGTCTGTCATCATCGTCTGTCATCTGTAGTTGTCGTCTGTTGTCGTCATCGTCTGTCGTCCATTACAAAAATTTCAATCATCTTCTTCTCCGAAACTACAGTTCTGATTGACTTCAAACTTGGTATGCAGCTTCTTTATGATGATGTCAACAAAAGTTAGTGAAATTATTTGGATCTGGATCTGATTATGGATTTGGTGCGACGTTGAAAAATTTCCCCATTATAACAGATAGGAAGTGCCAGTAAGCCACAAGGCCATTGGTCCTATTTTTTGACAAAGCCACAGGGAGCCATAGAGATAGGCTACAGAGCCACATTTGGCCCAGGAGCCATAGGTTGCAGACCCCTGATCTGCATGGTCAGTGAAGTAAATACAGGAAAATATCTGATTTATATTGATAAAATACAAAATACAGAGAATTATATTATACATAAATGGTGATAAATCACTTAAGGGTAGATAAAGAGAAAATTTTATTTGGGAAGTGACATAAAAATATCACTGGGTCTTTATGAGTTAAAAGTATTGATTGAATTAGCGGATCAACAGGTATTAAACTGTTTATATCAAAGGTGTCAAATATGTGGCCCGGGGGCCAAATCTGGCCCACTAAAGTTTCCAACCCGGCCCACGGGATGAATTTGTGAGAAATTGCAAAAATTACACTGAAGATATTAACAATCAGTGGTGTCAAAATCATTTTAATTCAGGTTAAACTCACAGACACATACAGTCCAATTAGATGTTAAGTGGGTCAGAACAGTAAAATGTTATCATAATAACCTATAAATAATGACAAGCCCAAATTTTCTCTTTGTTTTTTGGTGTAAAAAAGTAAAATTACATGAAAATATTTACACTACCAAACTATACATTTATAAAAAATATGAATAAGATGAACAAATATGAACAAACAGAAATGTCCTAAGAAAATTAAATGCAATTTGACCAATATTCTGCCTGTTACTAAATGTTTTGTGCGATTGTAACGCACATGTGTAAAAGATAAACCGATAAACCAGGGCATAATATTGTTAAAATTGTACTTGTTTTTCTTAAGACAATTCAAGTTGTTCATGTTATTCAGATTTTGAAATAAACTTTATAGACGTAAACCTGATCATAATATAATTTTACTTTTTTCACTGTTATTATTTTACTGGTCCGGCCCACTGGAGGTCAAATTTGGCTGAATGTGGCCCCTGAACTAAAATGAGTTTGACACCCCTGGTTTATATCAATAGACGATGGTAAAAAGTCCAAATACGTCCAGCTGTGTCAGAAGCGTCTCAATGTGGAACGTGCTGTTTTTGTGAACCAAACAGATTAAATGAGTTTATCTGAACCCACAGAAACCCGACAACTCCTGAGATTACAACCCACCCGGCCGTCACGTCACTCCCACAGACTCACAATTATTCATTAGCAGCAATTTGCACGATCGGATCGGATCAGCTGCAGTGACCAAAACAACTCCTGACCACTTCGAGGAACGCTCTTTAAATTACTGTCAAAGTGTTTAAAAACAGTGCGCCACTTTTTGGATAAACTTTATCGCAAAGTTTATTTTCACACATTTTCCTGTAAATATGTGCAGGGTCAAAGCTAACAGTGTAATATGATGTTAACACATTTCAGACCCACAGCGCAGTGTAAATGTTTAAGTGTCTCTTAAATCTGACCCATTTGTATATATTGTCGTATTCTACTAATACAAGCTGTAATTCTCTCAGATGTGCACTAGATTTACACTGTAAAAAAATTATACCATAGAATTAACACCAAAAAGTTGTAAAACATAAAAAACTGTAAGTGAAAATACAATGCAAAGTTGTTTATTTGAAAAGATTTTTGTGTTAAAGATTAAATGAAATATAACTGTAGTTTTTACAGGAAGAGTATGTGAACAAAACCAGATTTGTATGTAGAAATTATGGATTTCTATTGTTTTGAGAAAATAAAACTGTAAATTGAAAAATAATTCCAAGACCATAATGTTGAAATAGCCTATTTTCACTTTTTTTTTTTTTGTTTTTTTTAACTCTTCTTAAAACCCACCTGTTCTCCTTGGCCTTTTAACACTCGTGCAATGTTGACATTTTGTTTCTGTTTTTATGTTTTAACTTGTTTTATTTGATTTGATTTTTATGTTTTTAATGCTTTCATTAATTTGTATTGTGCTTTTATTCTTCTGTACAGCACTTTGGTCCACTGTGGTTGTTTTAAAGTGCTTTATAAATAAAGTTGGATTGGATTGGAATTAATTAATTTATTTGACAGGGACAAATGCAGTCAAACATAGTTGCAGCTGATGTGATCCATACAGAGTTTATTTATAGCAAGTGCTAATTCTCAACTCCAGTCCCCTGTTGGGCTCTTCCACAACATTCCACTACAATATAAAATATATAGGGGTGTGTATTCACAAAAATCTGGCGATACGATACAAATCACAATACTAGGATCACGATACGATATGTCACGATATATCATGGTAATGTTAAAAAGGCATTTTTTTGTTTGTTTGTTTCTTTTTTAAAAATAATTATTTTCTTGAAGAATTGAATTACACCAGAAATATGCACAAATACTAAACACATTTTTATTTGATCAGAACAGGATCTAATGCTATATCACAAAATTTTTCTGTGTTAAAACTTAAATTAGGTTTTACAGACATTACAGTTTAAGATCCTGTTCAAATGTTTATATTCTATTATTTCATAACTAACATCATAATGTTATTTTTGTGCAATCCCAACGAAGGAACTAACATGATTTAATAAAACAGTGTTAAATAATAATAAATAGAAAATTAAAAAAAAAAAAAAAAATTAAAAAAAGAACCGCCACAATATCTGCATTTGAATAAATTCCGAAAAATATCGATACAGTACATTTTAAAATCCATACAGTATTGTGACATGAAATATCACGATATATTGCAAAACCGATATTTTCTTACACCCCTAAAATACATCCTTTAAAACAATCATACTGTACAATTCAATAATCCAGTGTCGCATTTATATGATATGAGGCATTCATTCACTCACTCACTCTCCCACTCGATATATACAATATTTACAGATGACAACAGTTGTGTTTTATAAAAAAAAACTACCGTAAATTCCGGACTATAAACCTCTACTTTTTTCCCACGATTTAAACACTGCGGCTTATACTCCGACGCGGCTTATACGACAATTTTACCTTATTGCTGCCACACCCCAGGGAAGAATCTGTCTATTGTTAGCAGGTATGCAGGAATGGATAACATTAACAACTTAACCTTTATAAAGTTAATATTAACACACACAAAAGGGGAACTTTTAAGGAAAAACAGTGAACCTTCAAATGTTAATATTGTTTCACAAATATACAAAACAAAAGTCTGAATGAAAACACCCAGTAAAGCTCTCCAGAGACCATCATAAATTTAAAGCATCTCAGAATTAATGCGCACGTCGTGCGTAATGTTAAATGAAAATGAAATTACAACAGACATAATTACTTGTTTTAAATCTTTATATTTTAAAAATAAATTAAAAGTCCTACTCTAACGAAAAACAAAAATTTGTTCACTTTCAAGTGTCTTTCAAGTCATTTTAAGTCCGTGAATCTACAGCCGGTGCAAAAGCAAGTCAATCCCGTATTGGCACGAATCCAAAGGAAACCCCGATAAGTCCACCGACAAAAAAAAAAAAAAAAAAAGAAAGAGAAAATGTGCTTTTATTACTATCCTTTTATTGCCTCATTTTTTGTCTTTTGTTTTTTAATCATCATATTAACAATGAATCAGCCTATAGATATGACAGCAAGCTCACACATATCATACCCATTTACATACAGGGAGTAATTTAATTTGAACTCAAAGAAAACCTTTATCCAATTACCGGCTCAAGGTGCCGCGGCTCCAGGTGCTGGTGGTGCCACGGCACCTCATGGTGCCACGGTTACCACGGCTCGGTGCCGCACGAGTTGCCCCGGCACCACCTGCACCTCGAGCTGAGGTGTCGCGGCACCGAGCCGTGGTACCGGAAGTGAGCCACCGGTGGTGTCGCCTCAATATGCACTCGCTGTCTCTCCAGTTTTGACGCAATGAAAAAAAAGGTTCCACTCGGTCCCATAGACTCCCATAGAAGCCAGGCTTCAACGGGGAAATGCACTGACCATAGATCGTATGAGGAAACAGCGCAACGGGAATGTATGAGAAGTGAACAACATGGAGTCTGATGATTTGTGATAAAGCTGATTCTGAACGAACTCGTCTGTGAGATGAATGTGTTTTAACACGCGTAGTCAATGAAATGTCAACACAACCAAACATATTTAACCATTTAATTTTCGTAATGATAGGGGAAGCCGGGCTTCTCTTGCAGTCTATGAGAAATCGCCACTGGTGGACACCCGCGGCTTATACGTGTACAAAATTGATTTTCTTTCTAAAATTAGGGTCTGCGGCTTATATTCAGGTGCGGTCTATAGTCCGGAATTTACGGTCATTTAAAAAAAGTAAATTTAACATTTTAAACATGTAGCTAAATATCATTGAAATCCAATGTTAAATCTGCATGTTACTCCATAAATATGTTTACAGTTTGATGTGTTTTTTACAGTATTGTTCTGGTAACCACAGCTGCCATTTTTTTCCGTGATAACAACAGGATTATTTTTTACAGTGTAGGCTCTTTTTGTTTAACTCAGTCAGTTTTGCAGGTTAATGTGAGGCTCTGCTGGCTTCAGTTTGCAACAGCGGATCACAACATGTTGAAAGCACAACGGTTTATTTTCAAGGAAAGAGCGGCGGAAAGTAGAATGCCATAAAAAAGACTGTCTCATGTTGAAAGAGAGAAGAGCTGCTCATCCTTTGTACACAAAAAAACACTTCATTTGCTCTCATTGTTAGAACTCTCGAACATAAAACATCCACTTGAATGCATGGCTTTTTGCATTATAGGAAACTAGAAAAACTACATGTTATGAGCAGGATTTCATTTAGAAATTCAATATTACATGTTTTTATTATCATTGCCCATTATATGGTGAATAAAAAAATGTGAAACTTTATTTTTTCTGCATTATTTATTGGTTTAACCTCTTCATTCCCATCAGCGATCCAGTCGACATTTCATATTAAGTACATTAAAGTTTCTACAATAAACTTTTGTCGGTATAGACATGCTAATCCTCATTGAAAGCGTAGATTCTTCGTGATTGATTTAAGTGTATTTTACAGTTTTCCTCACCACCATAACATAATTTGTGAAAGAAAAGGATGACCTGGATAGCAGTTGAGGCTAGCAGGACCTCCTATCTGTTTGTTGTTACGGGGTCACGTTCAATGATTAATTATATTCCTGTTCAAAAATGGAAAAGAAAAAAATAAATAAATAAATAATAATAATAATAATAATAATAATAAATAAATAAATAAAAAAGAAATGAATTGGCTGACTTCAACCTGTTGTGTTTTTTGTGTATCATCTGACATTTAATGAATTTTTAGATGAGAAATTATTTGTTTTTATTGATTTTTATTTATTTTTTTGTAGATGAAATATTGAAAATGTAATCTGTACATATACTCTTTCTATGATTGTATTCTATATTTGTATCTGTATTACATCTCATGTATTGTGTGTATTGCATTATATGTTAAGTGTTTGACAGTATTTGTAAATTGATATCTAAATAAAGCTATAAATAAATAAATACATACATACATACATACATATTGGACTATATGCACAGCCCCACTACTTCCTGAACTTCAGGTGGGTCCTTTATTTCCTGTCTTTCATTATTGGACACACTAATTACAAACCTTTCCTCATTTTTAATCAAATTTAACTCATTTTGTAAATCATTAGCCATTGTTTTAAAAATGAGTAAATAAATAAATAAATTACTACTACTACTACTACTACTACTACTACTACTACTACTACTACTAATAATAATAATAATAATAATAATAAAATAAAAATAGGACATTTCTTCATAACTATGATAAGATACTTAATGTATCATCAGACATTTAATGAAATTTTAGATGAGAAAATATTTATGTAATTCTTTATTTTATTCTTATTTAGTTTTTGTAGAGGAATTATTGAGAATGTATTCTGTACATACACTGTTTCTATGATCGTATTCTATATTTGTATCTGTATTATATCTCATGTATTGTGTGTATTGTGTTATATGTTAAGTTTTTGACAATATTTGTAAATTGATATCTAAGTAAAGTTAAAGAAAAAAAAAGATAGAATTAAAAAAAAAAAAAACTTTTTTTAAAAACTTTATTAAGCCACTTTGTTTAAGATAATCAAACTCAAAATCCTATTCCTGACCAAAATAGTTCTGAAATTATTCAACTTAATATATTGTGGCAAGAATGGAAGTTAGCTGTATGTCATTTGCCAGTACTAGAAGTGTTTTTAATTTGCCTGGATATTAAGACTTCTGTAATACAAAAATAGTTGTAGATGAACAGTAAAGCCATTGTTCTTCCTCTGGCTCTGACTCATGGTGCAGCTCTACAAAAATACAAAAACAAACACAAAAAGGCCAATAAACACTACCATACACACATTAAATCCAAATTAACACTAACACCACAACCCTGCTGAACCCCTGCACAGAAAAATAACACATTTTCAACAACACGCCCAATACCCACAATGCAATGCGAAGATAAAAAGGTGTGGTCATGACTAAAACTTAGTGATTTAATTCCATTCAACTGAAACTTTTTCGTACTTTCAACTATGTCTACAAATGAGTAGAATATACTGAACATTTTATAGTAACATCATAAAACTTAAATCATTTAAGTGCATTTGTAATTAAAGCATTTTAGTAAATACAAATTCCGGGCTTACAGTGTATAAGAACACAAGTTAGACCAAAATTGCAAAAAAAAAAAAAAAAAAAAAAATTGGGCTCTATGCACAGCCCCACTACTTCCTGAACTTCAGGTGGGTCTTTTATTATGATGAAAATAAGGACAAATTTCTCCAATATTTAGTTAATTTTTTTATTTTATTGGGTAAATATTTTATTCATAAACAAAAATGTTCAGCCTCCAAACCAACCTTTCCTCATTTTTTAATTGAATTTAATTCACTTCACAAATCATTAACCTTTGTTAATAATAAAAAAATAAGACATTCCTTGATAGTTATAATAAGTTATTTAATGTTTCCTCTGACAGTTGATGAAAATTTTAGGTGAGAAATGATTTATGTATGCATGTATGTATTTATTTATTATTTATTTTTTGTATATGAATTCTTGAAAATGTATTCCATGCATAGATTTTATGATTGTTTTTCTGTTTATATATATATATTCTCTTGTATGTATTGTGTTATATACTAAATGTTTGACAAAGTTTGTATATTGATTTTTAAATAAAGTTTAAAAAAAAAAAAAAAAGTGGGTCTTTTATTTCCTGTCTTTCATTATTGGACACACTGATTACTCCAGGTGTGTCTGCTACTTCTTGTTGTGACTCCTGATTAATTGGGTACACCTGGGTTCAGTGTGTCCACTTAACCACTGGTGAAGCCTCATGTCTCTGAGGTGAAAACTGTCTGTTCTGGAACCAAAAAACATGATTTTTCAGGTAAGAAAGTAAACATTTTTATCCCAAATATTTTTTTTCCATAGTTTCCATTGTGTTGTAGATACAATTATTTCACTTAAATAAGCACAAGTAGTCAAGTTTAATTCGATGTGTTGCATTCCTGCTAGCTTTGAAGCTAAATGCTAATAACAGTTAGCTTTTTAATGGCGGTCTGGCATTAGGAGGGTTTTTAAAAAGTCTAAACATAAGGATTATACCTCAAGCAGTTTGCTTAGTTAATAGTTACTAATGCTGCGTTACACCGAGTTAAACAAAAAGGGTTATTATCGCCTCTGGTCTCTCTTATGTGAGTTTTCCAGTTTAAGTTTTGTCTTGTTAAGAGTCTGGTCTGGACCAGCTCTAAATGCAATAATAATAATAATAATAATAATAATAATAATAAGTTTATTTATATAACACTTTTTGCAGAAAGATTTCACAAAGTGCTTTAGAACAAAATCTGATTATTTATGACTTAGTGCTATAAAAATAATATTTGATTGATTGATTGATTGAACCACTTTCAATAACTTAAACTGGCCCTGATTGACTTTATAATCTCACATAATATCAACACTTTCATCCATTTCACTTCCATTTCTCTCTTTTTTAATTTTCAATTTCCATTTTTTTTTTTTTTTTTTTTTCGCCTGGTACATTTCTGATGTTCTAATGTCAGTGAATTTTTCTGTTATTTTTGTTGCAGATTTATGTATTTTTTTCACTCATATCTATCATTTTAATCTAACCATTTCCAGATAAATTATTCTTTTTTTTTTTTCTTACTTTCACTTTCACTGGCCTTAATTAGCAGCTTTATTTGTATATTCACAAAATGCTTTTGAATAAAATCTGATTATTTATGACTTGATGCTAAATAAATAACATTTGACTGATTGACTGATTGATTGAACCACTTTCATTCTTTACTTAAACTGACCCTGAGTGATTTTATAATCTCACATAATATCAAAATTATTTCGTCAAGTTTATGATGTGATCTGTGAGAAGTGATATTGTTTTCTTTTTCTTTTCTTCTTGTACTGTTTATTTACACTTCCGTCCATTTTACATCCATTTTTTTTTCTGTTTTTCCCAATTTCCACCCCCACCCCCCACATCTCTGATATTATAATGTCAGTGAATTTTCCTTTATTTTTTCTGTAGATTTCTGTTTTTTTCCACTCATATCCTCCCAAGACCCAGGAAAGTAAGTTTTTTTTTTTTTTTTTTCCTTACATTAATTGTGTGATTGGACACAGCATAATTCAACATTTTTTTTCCAGATTTTTTATTTTTTTTTATTTTTGTTTATGGAATATCCTTTGCAGTAGAGAGTGTTTTTCTTCTTCTTCTTCTTCTTCTTCTTCTTCTTCTTGTCCCCTACAGAAGACAAAACATACATTGCTGGGTTTCAGGAGGATATCTACCATTTTTATCTCACCATTTCCAGGTAAATTATTCTTTTTTTTTTTTTTTTCTTACTTTCACTTTCACTGGCCCCAATTAGCAGCTTTATTTGTATATTCACTGTATTTATAGTTCTATGCCTGTGGAAAAAAACAAGCCTAAAGGGAGGGATATGCATATTTCTCATTTCACTCTCATCTTTTTCTGTAATTTCAGGTTTTTTTGGTCATATTTATGATGTCAAAAGTGCCATTTTTGTGGAGATTCATATTTTATTCTCAGAGAACATGTGAGTTTTCAAATTAAAGTTGTGTCTTGTTCAGAATCTGCTCTAAATGTAATAATAATAATAATAATAATAATAATAATAATAATAATAATAATAATAATAATTTATTTGTATAACACTTTTTGCAGAAAGATTTCACAAAGTGCTTTAGAACAAAATCTGATTGATTGATTGAACCACTTTCATTAACTTAAACTGTCCCTGACTAACTTTAATCTCACATAATATCAAAATTATTTGGTCAAGTTTATAATATGTATGTATGTATATGTATGTGTATGTATCTATGAGAAATGAATGTGTTTTGTTTTCTTCTTGTACTGGATATTTACATTTTCATCCATTTTACACCCATTTCTCTCTTTTTTATTTCTGATGCTGTAATGTCAGTGAATTTTTCTGTTTCTTTTTTGTGCAGATTTATGTTTTTTTCACTCATATCTACCATTTTAATCTCACCATTTCCAGGTAATTTTTTTTTTCTTACTTTTACTTTCACTGGCCCTAATTAGCAGCTTTATTTGTATATTCACTGTATTTATGGTTCTATGCCTGTGGAAAAAAACAAGCCAACAGGGAGGGATATGTATATTTCTCATTTCGCTCTCATCTTTTTCCATAATTTCAGTTTTTTTTGTCATATTTATGATGTCAAAAGTGCCATTTTTGTGGAGATTCAATATTTTATTCTCAGAGAACATGTGAGTTTTCAAATTAAAGTTGTCTTGTTCAGAGTCTGCTCTAAATGTAGTAATCATAATAATAATAATAATAATAATAATAATAATAATAATAATAATAATGTTTATTTGTATAACACTTTTTGCAGAAAGATTTCACAAAGTGCTTTAGAACAAAATCTGATTGATTGATTGATTGATTGATTGAACCCCTTTCATTCTTAACTTAAACTGGCCCTGACTGACTTTATAATATCACATAATTTCAAAATTCCTTGGGAAAGTTTGCAATGTGATCTATGAGAAATGACATTGTTTTCTTTTCTGCTTATATGGTATATTTACACTTTCATCCATTTCACTTACATTTCTCGCTCTCTCTTTTTTTTTTTTTTTTTTTTTTTCCAATTTCCATTTTTTCCCCTGGCACATCTCTGATGTTCTAATGTTATTAAGTTTTTCTCGCATTTTTCCTGCAGATTTATGTTTTTGTTTTTTGTTTTTTCTCTTACTAATGTCATCCTGAGACCCAGGAAAGTAAGTTTTTTTTTTTTTTTTTTTTTTTTTTTAAGCATTAAATAATTGCCTTGATTGGACACAGCATAATGCAACAGTTTTTTTTTTCATATATATTTTTTTCTTTTTTACAGAATGTCTTTTGCAGTGGACAGTGTTTTCTTCTTCTTCTTCTTGTCCCCTACAGAAGGCAGAAATACATTGCTGGGTTTCAGGAGGATATCTACCATTTTAATCTCACCATCTCCAGGTAAATTATTCTTTTTTTTTTCTTTCTTACTTTTACTTTCACTGGCCCTAATTAGCAGCTTTATTTGTATATTCACTGTATTTATAGTTCTATGCCTGTGGAAATAATAATTAAAAAAAAAAAAAAAAAAAACCCTACAGGGAGGGATATGTATATTTCTCATTTTTGAACAGATGTTTGCAGACACATGATGTGTGTTTAGTTGCAGTTGCAGGTCGTAAAGCCTGTCGGGACACAGTTCGTCCTCTAGAACCAAACAAATGCGCAGATTGTGGGAAAGGAAAAGACAGAGGTGGAAGACAGGAGGATGGGGGGGGGGGGGGGGGTGTACGGGCTTTTATTGATCAGAGAGAGAGAGAGAGAGAGGTAAGAGAAGAATGGGAGAAGCTGCACAGTGGCTCAATCTTTATCCGAGTACCAGTTCCTCCTCCTCCTCCTCCTCTCTCTCTCTCTCTCTCTCTCTCTCTCTCTCTCTCTCTCTCTCTCTCTCTCTCTCTCTCTCTCCCCCTGTCTGTGCCAGCTGATGCTGACTTGAGCTGAAACCGTTTGTCTTTCCCTTCGTCATCCCGGGCACTCAGGACCTGGACGGACCCGAACGGACCAGGACGCACGGACTGAAAAGGAGGAGGAGGGGGGTCTGCTCTGCTCTGATCTGATCTGCTTTTGCTTTTCAGTTCTGTTCGGTTCCATATCGTGATGACATCGGGAGTAGATAAGAACATTAGAGAAGAAAACCTAGCGAAAGCCAAAGAGAAAGCGGACCCAAACAGAGCGGAGTAAGAGCGCACACGCACGCGACAACTTCATCCTCCTCATCCTCCTCATCCTCAGTGGGCTCGGGTCGGTCTGCGGACACCACGGCAAAAAGGTAAGAAAAGCTCCGTGTTTATGTCCAACACGTAGGCCTGCACACACATACACACTCATGCACATACACACTCATGCACACACACACACACACACACACACACCATATATGCATGTATGCACAGTGCTGGGTCCGCGTCTGCACAGTGTCACAGTGTGTTTATGTTGCCTCTGCTAAAGCTTGTCATAACACACCGTATGGACCCCGGTGCAGTTCCATTCACCTCAGTCGTGCATGCACACACACTTATTTGTTGTTTTCCGTGGTGCATTCAAGTGACAAGTTGCAAACATGCCAAACTATGTCGCATTTCAATGATTTTTTTTTTTTTTCTATTTTCTGCAGCTTTACACTTATACTACAAACAAAAAGTTAAGGATATTTCATTGTTTTTTGGTCTTTTTTTGTCGTTTTTGCCATTTGTACAGGGTGGGGAAGCAAAATTTACAATGAACATTTACTTGTTTTTTCTCAGCAGGCACTGCGTCAGTTGTTTTGAAACCAAACATATATTGATGTCATAATCATACCTAACACTACTATCCATACCTTTTCAGAAACTTTTGCCCATATGAGTAATCAGGAAAGCAAACGTCAAAGAGTGTGTGATTTGCTGAATGCACTCGTCACACCAAAGGAGATTTCAAAAATAGTTGGAGTGTCCATAAAGACTGTTTATAATGGAAAGAAGAGAATGACTATGAGCAAAACTATTACAAGAAAGTCTGGAAGTGGAGGAAGCAACAAAAAAACGTACCAAAGCTTTTATTAAAGCTCTCAAATCCAAAATCCTAAAGGATCCAACCAAATCCATGAGAAAAATGGCAACGGAACTTGAGGTAGACAACAAGAGCGTTAGAAATGCAGTAAAATATGATTTGAAGTTAAAATCTTACACAAGAACACCAAAACACTTGTTGACAACAGCAACAAATCCAACTTGAGCAATTTTTGGGAATCATGTTTATGGCCGCCTTCTAGCCCAGATCTAAACCCTCTGGATTCTGCTATTTGGGGCGTTTTAGAACATGCTACCAATAGAACATCACACAGCAATGTCGACTTTCTGAAAGATACTATTAAAGAAGAATGGGAGAAGTTGTCACCCCAATATTTGAGGAACACTTGCGCAAGTTTCAGGAAGCGTGTGAAGGCAGTTATTGAGAAAGAAGGAGGACACATAGAATAAAAACATTTTCTATTATGTCAATTTTCTTGTGGCAAATAAATTCTCATGACTTTCAATAAACTAATTGGTCATACACTGTCTTTCAATCCCTGCCTCAAAATATTGTAAATTTTGCTTCCCACCCTGTAAATAAAACTGTCTGGTCATTTAAAAAAAAAGTGTTTAACCCTTTCATGCATAGTGGTCACTACAGTGGACAGCTATTCTACAGCTGTTCTCTTGTATATTCATGGATTTTGTTGTTGTTTTCATTGATTTTTTTTAAATCTTTTTTTTTTTTTTTTTTTTTTACACATATCTTTATTAAAGTTTTACAACACTACATATCTTTTCTGACATGAATTGGTAACATTATGTAGATCTCTCCTGATCATAAACCCCCAGAATTACAAGCCCTCCCCAGAGTTTTCACACAATTTATCAGTAATGTTATCAGTATGTTTCTGTGTCAAAAATTAAACGTGTGGTGTCCAGCTGAGTGGACATTTTTGCAACTTCATGAAAAATAGGTTAATAAGATTTTTTTTTTTTTCATTATTTTTTTTTTTTATGTATTTTTAAAAATTTTCAATTGTTTTTATTTTATTAATTTATTTGTATTTATTTTTCAGAAGAAAATTTTCAATCACATTGTTTCTTTCATGCCTAAAGAGGAATAAAAAACACTCAGGAAAAAAATTTTGATTAAGGTTCTCGTAATTCGTGCATGAAAGGGTTAAATTCAATTCACACATAAAAAAAGTAAAAAGCACTGTGCATGATTCCCAAGCGAAAAAAAAATAACCCCAAAAAATTATAAATATCCGTTTCTTTTTGTTGGTAGTGTATATTCTACAGCATCTCAGAGGTAAATGTTGGACTTCTTACTCTCCCAACACTTCTCTGACTGGCTTCATCTGCTCTCCTGCTTCATAAAATAACAATCAGTATTTCTATTATTAGGCAAAAGTTGAAGTTATAGTCGAAAAATACAAGTGAAGTGAAAATAAACAATTCAGCACCAACTAAAACTGCAGGTAAATTTAGCTTAAACAGAAAAACAGACTTCATAATCCAATTCAATCCAATTTTATTTGTAAAGCACTTCAGAACAACCACAGTGGACCAAAGTGCTGTACAGAACACTAAAAGCACAGTAAAAAAAAAAAAAAAAAAAAAAAGAGCATTGAAAAAACAATAAACAATAAAATAATATAATCAAATTATAATTGTAAGTCATATTTAGTTTAATATTCTCCCATCTGACCTTTACAGCCAAAAAACCAAGGCTTCCTTCAGTAAAAAAAACCACTAAAACAAGTGAATTCCTTAAACTAAAACTACTTAAGCAGGTGTAAAACTTAACTACAACAAAACTAATCGGACGCGAAACCAAATTAAAAACAAATAAAGTCTATGGGGTTCAGTTAACATCATTCGCTCACTCTGAATACTACAATACCCATGAGCCTCAGCTACCGCTGCCATGGAGAAGAAGCTCGAACAAAGTGTAAAGGTGCAGATAGGGGAAGGGTTGAGTCCCGCCCCTTCCGGTCGATCATCACTATGTAAACAAGATGACTGGAAGAGAAACTTTAGAGTCATGTGATCAGTTCCACGCAGACACAATTTAACGCTCAAAGACCTAAACAACCACCTGGAACTAAAGCGTCTGCTCGTCCGAAGAGTCGAAGAACTTTCGAACCACTAATCCTATCAATACATTTCAATAATTCAGGTAAAATACAGTTTCTCAGCTTTTCATGGTCATCAGATATGATTCATTTGGACGTTCAGAGGCTCTGTAGTTACCATGGAAACACCGTCATCCTCTGTAACACTAGTCGCTTTTCCGTTGGACATCTGTGCGAAACTTTACCGATATTTACTAAATGTTGAAAAAACAGAAATGCTTAATGTCAATTTTTCCATTAAATCACAAATGCGATGATTTGTTTATTTATTATCGCGAGATGACACAAGAAGTCAATCCATAAACATGGCGACAAATGTAAATATCATATTGTTTACAGATATATTCATTATTATTATATATTACTCCTCTATCTCGTACTAAATTAAAAAATGATTGGGTTTCCTGGTGTGTCCACACATACCGCGACATGTTTCTTTTAAAACTCTTTTTCTTCGCTTGTCGTAACATACATCAACATTTGTTTTTTTTAGTCATGTGACTCTAGTTGCGGAAAAAGGTCTCTCCATTGCAGTTTTGTGTGATATACCAATTGCGATATGCCCCAAAAAATCACCTCTTGCCAGCGCAAAAACTTTTCATTGAAAAACGAGTTGTGGTGAAATTGCCTTTTTTTCCATTAAGATCATTTTTATGCATAAGTTATATTCATGCAATTTGAGGGTCAATGGAAAAGTAACTAGTGAAAATGTTGAATAGTATAGCACAACAATAGTTCTAAGTCTTTAAAGGTTAAATGAACTTGTTGTAAAACTGTTCGAGTATTAAAGCAGTTTCACACCAAACAGTGAAAATTTGCATGGAAATTTCTCAAAAGTTGCGTAACGAGCTCTGATGAATTCTTGCACAATACTGTGTATAATTTGCACCGAGAAAAAACATATTTGTGAGGAGTTTGATATTTGCTGAATATGCATTTGACTGATGAAAAGCTTTACTTCGGCTGATGCTACTAACCCATAAAGACCCAAACATCCACTGGTGACCAAAACCATCTACTGATCTAAACTGTTTAATACCTGTTGGTCCACTAATCCTATCGATACATGTAAATAACTGGTGTAGAATACAGTTTGACATCTTTTCACGATCATCAGATATGACCCATTTGGACGTTCAGAGGCTCTGTTGTTACCATGGAAACACCATCATCTTCTACAACATTGATTCACCAGTAAAACCCATGGAGCTGGATCAGTGACAGTGGATGGACACACTGGGTCTATGTTCAGTTATTGATATATTTTGCCAAAAAAGTCACTTTTTCTTTACTTTTCTCTGTTTTGATATAATAACCTTTGAATTTATTGAGTTTTCATGAACACCTAAATTAAATGTAGGAAAATACATGATTTTCAGTGAAAAAAAAAGCAAAATATAGAGGATTCTATAATAATAAAAAGTGATAAATTACCTAAGAAATGTTAAATAGAGAGAAAAATTCATTTGGGAACTGCCAGAAAAAGTAGCACTAGGTTTGTATGGGTTAATAGCTAAATGCTAATCCTCCCATAGCGCAGAGCCATTAACAACAACAACAACAACAGGTTCTGCACACCTTTGGCCTGGACTGCATTCAGACATCCCTAAGATATACAGGGGTTGGACAAAATAATGGAAACACCTTCACCTCAAGATGATAATGCCCCAATCCATACAGCTAGAATTGTTAAAGAATGGCATGAGGAACATTCTAATGAAGTTGAGCATCTCGTATGGCCGGCACAGTCCCCAGACCTCAACATTATTGAGCATTTATGGTCAGTTTTAGAGATTCAAGTAAGACGTCGATTTCCACCGCCATCGTCTCTAAAAGAGTTGGAGGGTATTCTAACTGAAGAATGGCTTAAAATTCCTTTGGAAACAATTCACAAGTTGTATGAATCAATACCTCGGAGAACTGAGGCTGTAATTGCCGCAAAAGGCGGACCTACACCATATTAAATTATATTTTGTTGATGTTTTAAGGTGTTTCCATTATTTTGTCCAACCCCTGTACAGTATGCCCTGCAGACAGCGGTCAGTACACAGTAAATTTGCCAGTGTAAAAAATGCAGTGTCAAAGTATTTTAATTCTTTCGGAGTTATTCCAACAATGGACAGAGTAAAATTTAACATGATAACTTCCAGTGTCGGTGAAAATAATTGGAGTTTCCAGAGGTTTTACACTGTCAGTGTCATATATTCAGTGTTAAAGTAGATGGACTCTTTCAAAGTTAATTCAACACCGATAAGAGCAAGATACCTTTCAGAGTTAAAAAAATAATGACTCTGAAAAGCCCCGCCCACCTACCTCCGTGCTCAAACTGAGTGAGAAGTTGGACTCTGGCGTCGCCATCTTCCTCGCATCGAAAAATTGCGGTTGTAAGTTTGTGTAAATAAACTGTTGCTTTTGCTATTTCATTCCAAACAGATTCTGTGTGCGAGAATATAGTTACGTCGTCGTCATCAATGTCGGGTACGTGTTTTCAAATACCGAATTTCAAATGGAAAACGTGATATCGGGTCGGAGGCTTTCATTTTACATGTCATTTTATGTTTACTTTTAATTGCAATATTTCATTTTTACTTAGAATAAATTGGGTACAGAAATAATTGTATCTTTTTTTCACCCCTGCAGACACTGGGACTATAGTACATCACATGTAACACCGGTAGGAGGCAGTTAGAAATCAACACACTTTTGGAGTAATTTATTTATCAACATGCAGTGTTAAGTAGGTTTAACACTGGAAAAGTTATTTCGTAACACTTAACTCTTCAGTGTTGAATGTGAATAACACTATGGGTGTTACTTCTCACATAGTGTAAAACTTGATTGACACTAATTCGTGTAGTGCAGTGTAAAATATTAACTCTTACCAGAGTAAAGTTGACTCTGGAAATGTAACTCTATGTTCAGTGTAAATTTTACACTTTGTAGATAGGGACCATATGTTCACTGAGGTAGTGTTAAAATTAACTCTTTAAGTGTTATATAAACACTGGCGATTTTACTGTGTATGGTCTGTGATGATCGGCAGATTGTAGGAATATAGCAGGGGAATCCAAAACTGTTGACGACTAAAGAAATTAGTGCAACGTAAGATTAACCCCTAAAGACCCAGTGCTACTTTTGTGTCAGTTCCCAGATGGATTTTTCTCTAGATTTAACTTTTCTTAAGTGATTTATCACCATTTATTATAACATTATCTTCTGTATTTTGTGGTTTTTCAGTGAAAATCATTCTATTTTCCTGTATCTAATTCATTGATCATGTAGATCAGGGGTGTCAAACATGCAGCCCGCCAAAGGTTCCAATTTGGCCCACTGGATGAATTTGTGAAATGCAAAAATTACATTTATGATCACAGAAAATTTGGGTTCAGGTTCCACATACAGACCTGGAAAAATATGATCATAATAACCTATAAATACTTACAACTCCAGTTTTTTCTCTTTGAAAATGTAAATATTTTCATGTAATGCTCCTGTATTTACACCAAAACAAACTATCATTTCACAGAAAACGGAAATATCCTGAACAAATATGAAAAAACCTGAAATGTCGTAAGAGATATAAATGTAATTTTCATAATATTCTGCCTGTTACTGAATATTTAGTGTCCACTGTGATCTGTAAGTTGTAATGAATATGACGTCAATATAAACAGAGGCAGAGTATTGTTAAAATTGCACTTATTTTTCTTAAATTTTTGGGTGTTCATGTCATTCACATTGTTTTAAAGGACAGTTTGTAGGTGTAAACTTTTTCATCATGTAAGGAAAGTTCGGAGTTGATATTATTTATATAGAATTAATGTATTATTTTACTGGTCCGGCCCACTTCACACCAAATTTGGCTGAATTTGGCCCCTGAACTCAAATGAGTTTGACACCCCTGATGTAGATGTTCATAAAGCTCAGATTAAAGTTGAGGGTTATTAGATCAAAAACAGAGAAAACTGAAGAAAAAGTGACGTTTTCAGCAAAGATATCAATGACTTAATGCAAAAACAAGCATTTCTAGTCACTGTCATTGATCCAACTTCATGGGTTTTACTGGTGAATCAATGTTGTAGAAGATGACGGTGTTTCCACGGTAACTACAGAGCCTCCGAACATCCAAATGGGTCATATCTAATGACCATGAAAAGATAACAAACTGTATTTTACACCAATTATTCACATATATTGATAGGAATAGTGGATCAACAGGTATAAAATATTTCACTGGTCAACAACAAATTTATTGTTTAAGTTTTTTGAGCTGATTTAGGATCATTTTGGTGTACTGAATCAAAAAATCATATAAATTTTGCTAAATCAGGTCAACTTTCTGAACTATGTTACATATTGGCTTCTTAACATTTTTGCTTACATTTATGGGCATTTTCACATCATATGATACAAAATTCTTTCATATTTCTTGCAATAAACGAGTTCTGAAGATTTTACTTTTGCCAATTTATGATTAATGTTTTTTTTAATATTACAGGCGAATGAAATGGCTTCGACTAGAAGATCTTGCAAAAATAAGCCTGATGTATTCTGCTACAGTTTGTAGCACTTAATAAATACATCCTGTTAGAAAATGACTTTTTTTCTCTTAAAACCTATTTTAGGTGAGAACTATATAAAAAAATCAACTGATAAAGTCACAAAAATATAATCAATTTTGTGAGAAGATCAAATTTTTCCAAATCAAATTAGCAAAAAAATCCTGACCTGATTGAGAAAAACAGATGTCATTTTTGGATTTAGCGGTGCAAAATGGTCCTAATTGTATGAAAAAACATAGATAACTTGGAAAAAAACATTTTTTTTTGTAACCCAGTGTTTTAGATCAGTAGATGAATTTGGTTGCCAGTGGCTGTTTGGGTCTTTAGGGGTTAACTGAGCAAAGTAAGAAAACCAAAACTACTCTATCTGATATGGAATCTGCTGCTTCGACAGTTATCAAAAGTTCGTTTATACAAACCTCAAACTGTCTCAATAAAGTAAATGATAGTGCTGTGTCTCTAAACCTTGAATTCACCCTTTCCTCTTCTCAAAGTCAGTATCTTTTTTTAGGAAAATGGAGCACAGCAACAGGCAAAAATTAGCTCCGGACCACACACAGAAATTTACCCGTGCAGATTTTATGTAATTCCACACCACATCACACTGTGGTCAGCCTATATTTACAAGATGCTCAGAGGAATGCAGATGTGTTTGTAGAGCTCAGCATGACCAGACATGTAGTGAGTTTCTTCTGCTTGAATATATTCTGAATGAACAGAGTAAAATGTGTCGAAATGACGACTGTTTTCGTCTTGAGAATATGGAGATGCAGTTCACTCAGCTGTTTGTCAAAAAAAAAAAACAACAACAAAAAAACCTGGATGTTACTTTCTCAACTTGTAAAATTATCTTTTAACCCTCAAAAACCTACAGTTACAGACACAATTATGAGACCACCCTTGTTTTCTACAATTTCTTGTTCATTTTAATGCCTGGTACAACTAAAGGTACATTTGTTTGGACAAATATTAACAACAAAAAAAGCTCATAACAGTATATTTTCAGAGCTGATATCTATCCATTTTCCATGGTTTCTTGATAATAACCAAAATCACTCCAGAAGTTGGAGCCACTTATATTATTTATTAATATTTTGGATAATGGTAAATCAAAAATAAGGCAAATTGTCATATTGATTAATGAATTGATTGATTTCATATTGTTTTCAGCTGCTCACGCCCTCCTCCTGATTGAACCGTCCTTCTCCTGTGATTAGGGAGAGAGGACAGCTGGTTCAGGCCTTTTGTCTGACTGTCATGAGGGAGGAGTGAGGAGTGAGACAGTTTATCTACCACTAAATATACTATATCTGCTTAAGAAGTTTTTTTTGTTTGATTATTATGAAATAGACGTCAACCACGGAGAATATTTTTGTTGGAGAAGAAACATTTTGATTGTTTTTGAATATAGAAATATCTCCGCGAGTGCTTATTAAGGAATTTAGTGAGTCATAGACCTCCTCCTCAGACTACTCTGCTATTTTTATTTTATTTTTTTTTTTTTTTCCTCTTTTTCTTTTTGAATGCAAGAGTAGCCGTAACACCAGTTCTTCCATCAATATCTATGGCATTGTACTGACAAAAACAGTGCTTTTAGGCATTCCATGTTTTCTTTTCTGTCTGTTTAGAGTTTGTACTTGATTGCATAACTATTGTCTTTGATGACTTTTGATGGTCTAATAATTTTTTCCGCAGTTGCCCTCTGAAAGGGAGGCAAGGGGTATTGTTTTTGGTTTGGTTTGTTTCTTTAGCAGAAAAACTATTGGTTGAATTCATACTAAACTGGATTTACAGATTGTCAGTGACCCAGAATAGATGTGGTTACATTTTGGGAAAAGTGGGTCAAAGCTAAAATTTTTTATGATTTTTTTTTTTGTTTATCTTTTTTTTTTCCCCATTTACTTATAATGGGCGAAATACAATACAATGCAATACATGTAAGGGGCGGGGTTTGTTGTGCCTGGCACCACTTGTTTGTTATGATATCCTCAACATGTTGTATTTTTAGTCAAAATCAGATATTTTCCTTAATTTACTGACCATTATCTCAGATTTAATGCAAAGGGGATGATATCAAAAGAGAGAAAAGTCTAAAAAAAAAAGTGACTTTTTCATCAAAATATACTATTCACTGAATATTGACTCTTACCCTTTTATTGATGAAACGGTATTTTTACAGAAGATGATGATATTTCCATGTTCACTTTGGAGCCTCTTAACATCCAAATAACAACCCTTTGATACCGCTGAAAAGCTGTGAAATGGTATTTTATGTACATTTTTTAAAAATGTATTGATAGGATTAGTGCTTGAAAAGCTATTGCACATTTAAATCAATAGCTGCTTTTGGTCACCGGCTACTGTTTAGGTCTATGAGTGATTAAATTTATAGACATAATTATAACACAGTTCTCACTTTTGACTTCCATATACAGCATATATACAGTATATATATATATATTTTTTTTTTTTTCAATAATGTCCCATAGTACACAGTGGAAGAACATTTGTTACACACAGAAAATTTGAGGTATTTGTTGTTTCATATTTTGTTGGTCTTATCTTATCTTATCTTATCTTATCTTATCTTATCTTATCTTATCTTATCTTATCTTATCTTATCTTATCTTATCTTATCTTATCTCTTTCTGCAGCTGCAAAACTAAATAACTAAATCTTAACTGAAATTAAAAACTTCCCACCAAAAATACGGCTTAAAAAATGGACAAATGTGGAACATTTCTGAAGTAGAAGAACTGTTACAGATTCAGCTCGAGGTGATTTTTCCATGAATTCTTCAACAGTTTCTCCAGAGTTGTTGTTCTGCAGATGAACTCAGTCATGCAGAAAGACCTCTTGGAGTTTTCAGATCAGTGCAGATTTTTTTTTTCTGACATTTTACAGTTGACTAATAATGAAGCTAATCCCACATAGCACCTCCACAACACAATAGAATAAATGAGTCATTAAAAACCTTACACTGTGACACATATCCTCGTGTGTTAAATAGTAAGTGACGGTATTGTCATGAGTTTTCCTCTTTGTTACTGATGTTTATTAATGGTTATTTCCACATATAATTAGCCTTGAATGGGTTTGATGTTTTTATATGTGGAATAATAAGCCTGAGTGTAACATTCAAGTCCACTTCAGTGTGTAAAAGCAGCTGCAGAGACACGAAAACCTGCCAAACCTGCGCTGCTTGGCTAGTTTGGGCTTTTTTAAGAATTCTCCTTCATGTCCCTTCTGCTGCTGGGGATTATTACGATGCCAGAAAAAAGCTTTTGATATTTAGCAAAGCCATCTCCACTGCAAACCCACTGCTTTAGGGCGATTAGCTGGCTGTCACTGTAAATGCACATCATATGGCTCAGGAATGGGTGAAAAAATACGTCTCAATTAAAGCTGTTAATAATTTTTTTCTGTCAATACTAAATGCAATTCTTAAATAGTTTGGATTTTTAGAACGATGTGCTTCTTGTACACAAAATTAAGCACTTGTTACGCTAATGTTTTCACCATTTTCACTGATGAAGAAAAATAAAAGCCTGGTTTTGTGCAGTTTTACACCAGTTTTTCTTGGAGTAATTGGCCCTCAGTTCGTTCTTGTTACCAGCTACAAGCCAGGAATAAGTTCAACATTTACCTTTAAACTACAGATTATGTGCTGCAGTGTTTTTCAACCTTGGGTTTAGGACCCCACGTGGGGTCACCTGGAATTCAAATGGGGTCACCTGAAATTTCTAGTAATTGGTAAAAAATGTAAATAAATTACTAATATATAGTTTTTTTAAATGATTCAATATATAGTTCATTATAATTAAAATATCACATAGTTTTCGTAATAAAAATCAAGTTCAGATAAAATGCTGGATATAACATCGGAGAGGGCATATTTTGATTGGCTCGATCATGTGACCACATGCGTTACTATGCTTCAACCTGCCCGGACCAAGGTTATTATCGTTAACAAAAACTAACGAAATGACGAAAACTGGAATTGTAAAAAACATTTTCGTCAACTGAAATAAATAAAAACTATAATTAAAAGAAAAAAACAAGATAACTAACTGAAACTGTATTGTGTGCTTATAAAACTAACTAAAACATATAAAAACTAGAAGCACTCGGAGAGCGCAGACCTCCGCCAAGGCTGATCAGTGGCCCCCCCCGTGCCCCCACCCCACCCCCGATCACCACCAAAATTTAATCATTTCTTCCTTATCCCATTTCCAACAAACCCTGAAAATTTCATCCAAATCTGTCCATAACTTTTTGAGTTATGTTGCACACTAACGGACAGACAAACAAACAGACAAACAAACAAACAAACAAACAAACAAACCCTGGCAAAAACATAACCTCCTTGGCGGAGGTAATTATTGATAAAATTCCCTTAGTTTTCATTTTTGACAATGTCAGATTGATATGAAATCGATTTATTTCCCTCAACCAATTTTAGCTGCTGGCACCATATGATATTTAATGGTCCGTCACTTCTCACCACTTGTGGTTTACAGTCGTCTTCTCGTCTCCACGCTACCTGGAAACATGCAGACTAGAGTTGGGAGAAAGTAGCACAGTTCCGTCTGGGATTTATTTGAATACGACGGAGAAGAAGATGAAATATGTGAAAAAACTAAAACTAAACTAAAACTAAGCATTTAGAAAATAACTAAAACTAAGCATTTAGAAAATAACAAAAACTATTAAAAACTAGCAAACCTGCTCTAAAAACTAATTAAAACTAACTGAATTAGAGAAAAAAAAGTCAAAACTGAAAGAAAACTAAACTATAATGAAAAATCTAAAACTATTAGAACCTTGGCCCGGACACAGTCAAAACCGGACTGAACAGAGAATGGAAAGATTTCTTCACCCGCCTGGACCCGCTAAGACATCTCCAAGAGCTGTATGGTGCCGCTAGCTAAAATTGCTACAGTGAAATAAATCACTTTTGTATAAATTCGACATTGACAAAGACGAAAACGAAGGGAATTTTATCCATAGTTTTTGTAAGTTTTAGTTAGTTTTGTAAACACAATAGTTTCAGTTAGTTATCGCTTTTTGCTTTTAATTATAGTTTTCATTTATTTCAGTTAACGAAAATGTTTTCACAATTCTAGTTTTCGTCATTTCGTTCGTTTTCGTTCACGATAATAACCTTGGTTTGTTGCTCATTTTTCAATATTACCAGCGACTCACTCCGTGTGTAGGGGCGTGGTCTGCTTCGGCAAACTGATTAAGAACGATTGCGATTGGTGGATCGCTGTGCACAGTGTGTGTCAGGTACCCTAAAAATGAGATGAGAACATGCTGAGTTCATTTGCCTCTTACATTGCAGGACCTGCGATGGGACTATTGCACACATGTACATTGCGATGACGATAAATTAAGCAGCTCTGACTGAAACACACAGATCACCTCTATGATAGAGTCGGTAAAGTTTTCCTGTGTAAAGGAAGTAGGATGGATTTTGTAGATAAATAATGAGCATCTCTGGTGAGTAGGCTATGACGGTTTTTTTATTGAAATTTTGTATGTTTTTGTCATGTTATCGGATAAAAATGGATTGCAAACTGCTCCAGATGATTAGTGTAGAGCAGGGGTGTCAAACTCATTTTAGTTCAGGGGCCTCATTCAGCTAAATTTGATCTGAAGTGGGCCGAACCAGTAAAATAATAACATAATAATACATAAATAATGTCAACTCCAAACTTTTCTCTATGTTTTAGCGTGAAAAAAGTAAATTTACATTATGAAAAGGTTTACATCTACAAACTATCCTTTCAAAAGATGTGAATAACATGAACAAACTGAAAAAAATAAGTGTAATTTTAACAATATTATACCTCAGTTCATCATTTCCACATGTACATTATAACTTACAGATCACAGTGGATCTACAAACACAAAACATTTAGTAACAGGCAGAATATTGTTGAAATTATACTTACTTCTCTTAAACCATTTCAGGTTGTTCACATTTGTTCAGGTTATTCACATTTTTTGCGAAACTATACTTTGTTTTAGTGTAAATACATGAAAATATTTACATTTACAAAGAGAAAAGTTTGGAGTTGTCATTATTTATATGTTATTATGATAGTATTTTACTGATTTGACCCACTTTAGATTGAATTGGTCTGAATGTGGAACCTGAACTAAAAGGATTGTTAATATCTTCAATGTAATTTTTGCATTTCACAAATTCATCCCAAGGGCCAGACTGGACCTTTTGGCGGGCCGGATTTGGCCCCCAGGCCGCATGTTTGACACCTGTGGTTTAGAGGTTTAGAGTTGTGTTAAATGGGTTTCTTGCCTTAGTCATAATGATATTCACACTCAATACGACAAATCTCTCTCTCTCTCTCTCTCTGTAATGCCTTGTTATTTTGCCTTTTTTTTTTTTTTTAGCATTGATTGTTTCTATAATTGTGACATCATACTACTGGTATTAAGAGGTGTTCTAAGTCCCCACTGAGGGCCCAGGTATCAAATGCATGGTCTGCCACTGCTGCAAAGGTAGCACCGTATTTGATGGTGTGTAATTGGTCTAAGCTCAGCTCCAGCGTCTACAGCCTACAGACGAGGTTTGATCTAAAGGACTTCTTCTGATTTCACACCGCAGGAAAGGAAGTATAAGAAAGTGAGAGAACAAGCCTTGTTTCTTGGAAATATGGTGTAGAAAAGTAATTTAAGTTTAAAGAAATATATCGAACTTTGCCTTGAAAAGCTAACACTGAGTTAGATTTAATCGGCAACAAGCTAACACATTGGTTTTCATTATATACCGTACATGCACAGGGACAAGGTTATTTTCTTTATTTTAAGAGTGAAGTGGCCTGAATAACTTCTTTTTTTTTTTTTTTTTTCATCTTTATTGAAGCGACGCCAAGTGACATTATGTACAGTATTATACAATATTTTCATTGCATCATCATAATGTGGGGGGAGGGGTTAAGATATATGGCATGTAATATACAAAAGAACAAAAGAAACACAAGTCAGTCAATAGTAAAAATCAATGTCCTGTCCTAGTTGTGTAAATGTTTTGTGTGTAGCGTAGTGTGTAAGGTGTGTATGTGGTGTGACTGTTGTGGTGTGGACTTCTCAAGAAGAAAAAAAAAAAAAAAAAAGTCATAATGATAATAACAGTGGTCAACAACAAATTTATTGTTTAAGTTTTTTGAGCTGATTTAGGATAATTTTGGTGTGCTGAATCCAAAAATCACATTAATTTTGCTCAATCAGTTCAACTTTCTGAACTATGCTACATATTGGCTTTTTAACATTTTTGCTTACATTTATGGGCATTTTCACATCATATGATACAAAATTCTTTCATATTTCTTGCAATAAACAAGTTCTGAAGATTTTACTTTTGACAATTTATGATTAATGTTTTTTTTTTAATATTACAGGTGAATGAAATGGCTTCAACTAGAAGAGCTTGCCAAAATAAGCCTTTTGCTTAATTCTAACAAAAAAAAATCTTGAATTAAGCAAAAAAAAAAAAAAAAAAAAAATCTGCCAATCTTATCAAGATAATGAAAATTATCTTGGTACGATTTCTTGAAATAAGATTTTCAAGATCTATTGTCAAAAAATAAGTTCTTATATCTCACTGAAACGTTACTCTTTAGGTGATTATGTCTTATTTTAAGTGTGATGAGACATTTTGACTAGAAATGAGAAAAATATACTTGGTAAGATTTAGATTTTTTCCAGTGTAAGCCTCATAATCAAACTCACCTTTGTAGAAGAAACATGTCATTTCACCATCAAACTCCATTCTTTTCATTTATATCTGTGTCCAGTGGTGAAAACAACAACATCACTTTGTGGTTTCATCACTATGTCACCGACTCTAAAAGCTGTTTCTTTACAGTTCTCATTCCATCTGGATCACTGTCTGATTTTTCTCTTTGTTTTACTCTGAAAGTTGAATTATTTTATGAAAATGTGAACATCTGTGTACACCATGAAATTCAGGACCATGTGGTTATGGCCAGTTTTGGCCCCTGGGCTGTATGTTTGACACCCCTTGCTCTACAGCTTCAGCAGTAGTTTGTGTTTCCTGCATCTTCTGTATCTCTCCTGCATATACAGTACATGCTTAGTTCCTGATATTTAATGACGGTTTCATGAGGTGTTGAGTGGTGATGTGTTCATTGGAGGAAGATGACATTTGGGATGAGACATTCAAACACCTTTTAATGCAGATGGTCTGTTTGTGTTCGTCTTCTCTACGACAGTTACACCATCTGCTAGAGCAGCTCTCAATCTGCTTCTAAAACTGTAGCAGTCACTCAATATTAACCAGCACTTGAAATTACACTAAGGATTTTTGGATTCTTTCTCAGTTATTTTTCTTCATATTGTGTTTATTTTTGGCCATGATGATATGAAGGATAACTAAATGTTGGGTATTGGAATATTTTTTTTATTGTCATTTTTACAAAGATATATTCATTTATAGATGTTATATGTAACATTTCTACTTATAAATACTCAAATATGATCTAAAAGTATCACTAGAGTGTTTAGAATATAATGTCCTGATGTATTGGATTATAGCAGTGTTTCTCAAAAAGTGGAGTGGGCCCCCCTGGGGGGGCGCGAAGGCTTGCCAGGGGGGGCATGGGATCAGTCCTAGGTGTTTATTTTTTCTTCAGGTTTGAACATGTAGCACAGGGGTGTCAAACTCATTTTAGTTCAGGGGCCACATTCAGCCCAATTTGGTCTCCAGTGGGCCGGACCAGTGAAATAATAATAGTGAAAAAAGTAAAATTCTATTATGATCAGGTTTACATCTACAAAGTTTCCTTAAAAATCTGAATAACATGAACAACTTGAATTGTCTTAAGAAAAACAAGTGCAATTTTAACATTATGCCTCAGTTTATCAGTTTATCATTTACACATGTGCATTACAATTGCACAAAACATTTAGTAACAGGCAGAATATTGGTAAAATTGCATTTACTTTTCTCAAGACATTTCTGTTTGTTCATATTTGTTCAGGTTATTCACATTTTTGTAAAAGTATAGTTTGGTAATGTAAACATTTTCATGTAATTGTACTTTTTTACGCCAAAAAAACAAAGAAAAAATTTGGGGTTGTCATTCTTTAGAGGTAATTATGATAATATTTTACTGGTTCTGACCCACTTGAAATCTAATTGGACTATATGTGTCTGTATGTGGAACCTGAATTAAAATGATTTTGACACCACTGATTGTTAATATCTTCAGTGTAATTTTTGCAATTTTTCACAAATTCATCCCGCGGGCCGGCTTGGACCCTTTGGCAGGCCGGATTTGGCCCCCGGGCCGCATGTTTGACACCTGTGATGTAGCAGGTGGAACTAATGTTTTAGTGTTGGAGCACCCTGGACTCATTTTAGGGACGTACAACAAACAAATCTACTGCCATGGTGATCTGTCACTAGACTAGACAAAGAGTTTAGGTTTGGAGAATGGACAAGGACTGGACTGGAAAAGAAAAATGTGCAATGTTTCTGTTTTTGCACAGTTTGTACAGTTTGCACTTTGATGTTCTCAGATGTGCAATGTAAACGGGCTCATTGCAGCCATTGATATTGTTAAAATGTTCATCTTTGTTACCAAAATGTGTTTCTTGTTCTAAAAAAAACGTACCTTACTGTCATAGTTATAAGATAATTACACATTTCCTATTTTTATTTTGAAAAATAATGTCTCAGGGAGCAGTCTTGTTGAGTTCATTTGTATTGTTCAATCAAAAATCTCCGTTATTTTTAATCTGCACAACAAATTATTCAAGGAAAAGCAAAAAGTATTCTTACGATATTGATGTTTCTTTCAATAAAATTAATAATTGCACCACAGGTACAATGTTGTTGGGGTTGAGGGGGGCTTAGAGTTTTTTCGTGCTCCAAAGGGGGGCCCGACAGAAAAAGATTGAGAACCACTGGATTATAGCAATATGCACAATCTTTTTAAACTGATTTTTGTGTCCACTAGAGGGAGTAGTGAGTCACTTTGCTGGTCTAACAACAAACACCACATAGCCTTAGACTAAATTGATATAAAATGACCAGATGAAATGAGAATCACTAAAATGTTCAATAAGAAAACAAAATATGGTATGGAATCAACATGTGCTGACGTGAACATTAAGTTGAAAAATATTGCCAAAATATGCAAATTGGAACAAATAACATAAATATGTCAGTGTGTGAAGGGGGATGACTTTTAAATGTCATTTTAGTGGCTGAGAAAAGCAGCACAGAGCAAGTGGGAGTCAGAATAGACATATTCAGTCATTAAAAAAATATTTGTCTCATTAAAATAACATAGAGCTTATGTTGTCTCATTAAATTAACATGTCGTCTCATTAACATGCTGTATGGCCTATAGTGTCTCATTAAAATCACATAGAACATTTTCTTACGCTAACATGTACGGTGTCCCACATGAGTTGATAAAAAGCACACATTTATATATAATCAATGAAATGATGTACATGAAGCTATGTATGGAGTTAGAGTTGGTATTTCAAACATTGTTTTTGTTTTTTTTTTTTTTTAATAAATAATAATATTTTTTTCTTTTACAAGTGCAACTCTATAACTGGCCTGCTACCCCAACCCCCAAAAAACAAAAAAAAATTACAACTTTAAAAACAACATAGTTGGCCAAAGTGCTGTTCACAGACACAAAAACAAATAAAACACATCCAAGAATGAATAAAAAGAATAAAAAGTAATTATAGATTAAAACAAGTGGGGCCAGGCCCAATAAACCCCACCCCTTGCACATACTGTATTTTGCCCATTATAATTAAATGGGGAAAAAAAAAAAAAAAAATCATAAAAATTTTGAACTTTGACCTACCTTTCCCAAAATGGAATTGCATCTATTCTAGGTCACTGGTAATCTATAAACCCAAACTGGTATGAATTGAACCAATAGTTTTGCCGCTAAAGTGTTAACAAACAAAGAAACAAACATACCGAACCAAAAACAATACCCCTTGCAACGTGATATCTTGAATTGCGTAAATATACACGCCACTTTTAATTAGTGTGTTATAAGCTTTCCGCGTGTATGTTCACGCCACATCAAATACCATGTGATTAGCGGTTAGGGTTAGTGTAAGGTTAAGGGTTAGGGTTGGCGATTACGGATATGTAAACCAGAGATCTTGGCACGTGATCAAATGGCATTGAAAAGCGTCGAAAGGATGAAAATGCGTACGTATAGCATGCCAAATGCCATAAGCATGACATAGCATGACATACAATGTAATTTCATGAGATCAGTCCACCCCTTGCCTCCCAATAAACAAAAAAACAGTAAAAGCCAACTCATCACACTGAGTTAAAAGCCAAAGAGAAAAAAATATGTTTTAAAGGAGGATGAAAACAACAGTTCTTTTCATGTTGAACCTTTGCAGCTGCATGAACAACTGTTTGGGAGGTCCAACACCCATCGATTGACTTTGCTAAACAGGGACAGAAATAAGAATACAGTTAAATAATGAACTATAGACAAAGGGTCATAGGTCATCCAATGCTAAATGTTGGCCCGCCGACACTGCAAAACGTTACATTTCGTCAAAGATTTACAAAACCAAGTCATTAGTCAGTCTTATTATTGTGATGTAAGTCTGTAAAGAAAATCAGCTCTACTCAATAAGCGGAACTCTGAAAGTCCAGGTCACCAGGTTAGAAAACATCCCAGCTGAAAAAGACTAAAGACAGACCAGCAGGGTGCAGATAAATTGAATGAGACGATGACTCCAGGGAAGAAAAATATTGACTTGATATTTTTGGAGAGAAGTTCGATGAAGCCAGGCCTTCTTGGAGTCAGCATCAAGTGGTCGGTGACATAATACTCAAAGATATTTCTGCACCGGCTCAATTTTAAGCTGCAGTTTTCGGAGACCAGTGTTCAGGCTCTGTCTCTAATGGAAGGTAGATCAGTTTGATGTTGTAATGTCAATTAAGTTCCTTATGTCAGCCCTTACCATGATCGTTTCTTAACCCTAACCGAGTTGTTTATATGTTATAAATAAGGTGCAACTATCTTAAACTTAAACTGCTCTTAAAAGTGACACGGTGGTGCAGTGGTTAGCACTCATGCCTCACAGCAAGAAGGTCCTGGGTTCGATTCCAATGCCAGTCGACGGGGGGTGGGACCTTTCTGTGTGGAGTTTGCATGTTCTCCCCGTGTCTGCGTGGGTTCTCTCCGGGTACTCCGGCTTCCTCCCACCATCCAAAGACATGCACCGATAGGTTAATTGGTTAATTTAAATTGCCTGTAGGTGTGAATGCGAGAGTGAGTGTTTGTCTCTATATGTTAGCCCTGCGATGAACTGGCGAAATGTCCAGGGTGTACCCCGCCTTCACCCCTATGTAGCTGGGATAGGCTCCAAGCGACCCCCGTGACCCTAGTGATGATAAAGCGGGTTCAGAAAATGAATGAATGAATATCTTAAACTGTAATACCTCTGATGACCACTAGGGTTGTCTCCGAAAAGCCCTGGCTCCCATAGACTTACATTGAAAATGATCATGTCAGTATGTTTTTCAGAGTCGTTCTGGTCTCTAATAACACTGGTCTACAATTTTTTAGAAATGATTTGCTTCAGACATTAAATGTGCTAAATGTTATGTATTTTAATAAGATTTATTGGAAAATAAATGACAAAAGTGCCGGTTTGCTGATGTTTTCAAGGTATATGATTAAGTGTTATTACACATATATATTGGTTTATGTACATTTATATAATAGTTTTACAAATCTTCCACTAAATAGAACCTGTAAAGTGAATGTATTCTAATGTGCAGACAGTGTTTTGAAGTAGATCTTGTAGCTCTGAGACAAATATTCCTTTTGAGTCAAACCCATTCTCGTTAATTCTTGAGTTTCACATTTTGACCCAAGGCTGTATCTTGGAAAGTTCAGCCAACCAGCATTTTTGACTTGATTTTTCTTTATCAGTGACTCTCATGTAGTAAAATTTCATTACTCTTATTCTGGAAGCATTTTCCTTGCAGACCAGTGTAAGTGATCCATATTGAACTTTTTTCTAATGTTAATCAGATCTCGGGACAAATAGAAGACTTTGTTGTCTGCTTTATTGACAGATCTGTATGACAACCTGTTTACCTGCTTTTGGAGTTTCTATTTATTTAATTAAATGTGTTTTTTCCCAACAGATAGTGATTGTGAAAAAACCTTATTATGGAGTGACTGATGAACTTTTGTTTAACTAAGGTCAGTACGGTAACATCTACCATCAAACTCACCCCTTGAAAACAGTGTGTCAGCAGTTGCGATCATTTTGTCTGAATGTAGCTAAATTACCGAGCTGTAAATAGTAGGTTAGAGACCAGTTGGTGCAATTGAGGTTCCTGCATCCACTTGTTTAAAACTGATGTCAGGGTGACATATATAGACTATGGGTCAGGCGTGAGTTAGTTCAGAAGAAGCTACAATCATTCAACTCAAATACAGATATTAGTGTAATTGTCCATAACCGGTGTTTGACCTGTAGTAGATTACAGGGACATATTAAGGGGACGGACACGGTATAATTACTCCTGAATAAAATGATGGAAATCACAGTAGTACAATGATTCAGTCCATGTTCAGTTGTGTGTATGGAAGTAGACAGTACAGATAAAGAAGACGTAAAAAAACATCTCACACCAAACCCACAATGATATAGTTTGGCAGATGCAGTGGGGAGTAATGTTAGCATTGGTCACTCATAGAAATACTCTGAAATTCAACATTTCAACCTTAGTGTGTTATTGAACGACATAATGTACTACATAATGAACGACATAACTTATTGAACGACATAACAAGAAGGTAAAAAAAGAAGGCGCAATATGTTTCAGCCAAACGGGGCTGCCATGGCCACCGGGAACATAATGTAAACCTAGCTTTAAAAATCTGGCCCAGCATCTGAAGCCTCAGTCATGCTCCTCTGTGTTTTCCTCTGTTACGTGCTCAAGACCCAATGAATTGACTGCTGAATTCATTGCCAACTCTTTTAAGAATCAATTTGGAACGATTTAATCGATTCGTTGTTACCGCACTACACAATGCTGTAACATATTGAGGGCAGGGTTTGACTTCAGCAGATACAGTCTATGGTATAAACGTCAGTAAAGCTAAAGAATGACAACAGTAGTCGCTTTTCCATTGGACGTCTGCGCAAAACTTTACCGATATTTACTAAATGTCAAAAAAACAGAAGTGCGTAATGTCAGTTTTTCCATGAAATCACAAATGCGATGATTTGTTTATGTATTATCGCGAGATAATAACAATAAAAAAGGATTGGATTTATGTAGCACTTTTCTAGACACCCGAAGCGCTTTACATTATTGACCCATTATTCATTCGCTCTCACATTCACACTCTGGTGGTGGTAAACTACATTTGTAGCCACAGCTGCCCTGGGACAGGCTGACAGAAGCGTGGCTGCCAATTTGCGCCCCTCCGACCACCACCAAACATTCATACACCAGTGTAGGTGGCACTGGAGGCAGGGAGGGTGAAGTGTCTTGCCCAAGGACACAACAGACTGACTAGGACAGAGCGGGATTCGAACCGCCAACCCTTCGGTTATTGGACTACCACCTGAACCACAGCCACCCGAGAAGTCATTCCATAAACATGGGGACGAACGTAAATATCATATTGATTTACAGATATATTCATTATTATTATATATTACTCCTCTATCTCATACCAAATTAAAAAATGATTGGGTTTCCTGGTGTGTCAACACATACCGCGACATGTTTCTTCTTCTTCTTCGCTTGTTGTACCGTCCGTCAACATCTGTTTTTTTTTTTAAATTCACCTGACTCTAGTTGCGAAAAAAGGTCTTTCCATCGCAATTTTGTGTGATATACTTGGAAAAACCACCTCTTGCCACTGCAAAAACTTTTAATTGAAAATGAGACTTTTGGTGAAAATGCTGTTTTTCCATTTGATAAATTTTTATGCTCAAGTTATATTTGCGCAATTTGAGGGTCAATGGAAAAGTGACTATTGACGTCAGATGTTTTTATTGTTATTTGTGGTATTTTGTGTCTGCCGATGTCTTGCATATATGTCATATTAAGCTTGACTGGCCATCCCTGTGCGCTATTCTTTCCGTTTGAGGATGTGTTGATAATAACTGTACAGTCAGTGGATTTGTTATGTGAACTCTAGCCTCTGTTTCTTATTGTACACAACCTACTGTTACTAACAAAGGACAAGTAGACTCAATCATGCTTCTATGTCCTCACACACTCCAGTTTAGTGTTTCATTGGCCCACCCAGAGTGGCACTAAAGCCTTACATGGACACACACTCCAGCTTCAAGTTTGACTGTTTATTCATTAAAGACACACACATACAAAGACACACACAGACACACACACAATGCTGCAGCAGAGATCAGACCTGCTGCTGTTAGAATAAAACAAAGACATAAACAAAGCAAGGCAAACTAAGAAATCAGAGTGTTTGTATATAACTTGTGTATTAACTGAATACGATATGCGAGTGTGTGCAGAAGTCGTGTGTAGTAACAGAATAAGATGTGAGCATGTATAACCCATGTGTATTGATGCTGGCAGTAACCCGGGGGAAATTCAGCAGCACAGCAGTTACTTTGCGGCTTTGATTTAATGAATATTCATCATGAGGCAGAAGAAGGCAGCCTGCTTCATGGCAGAGCTTTGAGGTGTTGCTGCTGTGGAGAACATCAAGACTGCTGCAGCGCTAGTTTTTTTTTTTTTTTTATTATTATTCTGCCATAGACCTCCTTCTGTAACTTGTAAAATATACCACTGAGCCTTACAGTGCATTGTGAGATAGGTTTCTGCACTATTTGGAATATGAATGCTGCAGAAGAAAACCCACTGCATCATCTAGCTTCTATCCATCTGCAGTGAAATGTAATTGCATTGTTATTATTACACAATTTCCTTGATTTTGATTGGTCAATGACAGCATCTGACAGTTTCTCTGCTGTTACTACACTATATGCATTTCATATCTGGATTGAAAATGATAAAATAACTAGAAAACGAATGACACTTTAATACTTTATATTAAGTATGTTCTGTGGAATGATTTATGTTTTTTTAATTGTTTATTTGTCGTACTGATATGCCAAACAACAAACAGCAAGAAAATGTCATGTACCAGTACTTATGATTACCAAAACTACCAACAAATCAACACTATGTATCCACAGGCTGCATCGCTCACTAAATGAAGTATTAAAATCAGGGACGCCACACCACTTTTTTCCAGACTGAGTACAAGTACTTACATTTGAGTACTTGCCGATACTGAGTACCAGTATGAGTACTTAATAATACATTACAGTTCTTAGTTCCTTTTGTAAATGTGCTTTATTGTCGTTGTCATTAGTCTGACTGGAACAAAGCGCTGCTACTGACATTTAATGTGTTGGAATGAGCATTTCTCAATTAATCCACCAGGGGGCACCGCTCTTAATTAACCATACTGGACAAATACCTAGAAGAAAAGTAACGTTTTTTGAGTAGAAGAAGAAAGTCAGTAATAATAAACATGGAGATGACAGAGGTAACACTATTGTGATACTAATATTGATACTGATGAGGGTAGTTGTCATGAATCTGTCGGTAGTTTTTCTCTAACTCACACAGTCGCTCTTTGAACAGATCCTCTACCTCCACGGTTCCTGCTGGTATTCTCTGTCTGGGTACGCATCCGCCAGCACCTGGAAAACGGATGGAATGTACACAGAGGACGGACAGAACGCTCCGTCCATATCCGTCAGTGTCTTTAACGTTACTTTTGTCATCGTCATTTATTTTGACAAATCTCCACACTGCTAACATTACTCCTCCGCCGCGTACCTGCTGCACTTAACTGCGAATGTCACACAGCCGTAAGTGGTATCGGTGCAGTTGTATCGGAGTACTTTTACGAGTACGAGCACAAGTACACACGCTAAATTTCGGATCTGATACCGGTATCGGTGCATCCCTAATAAAATAAAGCTCCTTGTTGACACACATCTGTATAATTGCATCATCAGATTTTCTTTGTTGGTCAAAATAACACTGTCATATGTTGAGTTCCAGGCAGGTTTTTGAGCCTGTAAAGGCGGCCATACACAGTGCAATTATTTCGATCGTTGCACGCAGATCCATCTCAAACTGTGCGAATCAATCGTAAAGTCAGGCTCACGATTCATGTTCTCACACTTTACGGACCGATGCTCATATGTGACCTGACTGCTCACACTGTAGGACCATACACCAGAGGATGCACGACACGTTCGAGTGTTGGATCAGGAAATACAGGGTGGGGAAGCAAAATTTACAATGAACATTTAGTTGTTTTTTCTCAGCAGGCACTACGTCAATTGTTTTGAAACCAAACATATATTGATGTCATAATCATACCTAACACTATTATCCATACCTTTTCAGAAACTTTTGCCCATATGAGTAATCAGGAAAGCAAACGTCAAAGAGTGTGTGATTTGCTGAATGCACTCGTCACACCAAAGGAGATTTCAAAAATAGTTGGAGTGTCCATAAAGACTGTTTATAATGGAAAGAAGAGAATGACCATGAGCAAAACTATTACGAGAAAGTCTGGAAGTGGAGGAAGCAACAAAAAACGTACCAAAGCTTTTATTAAAGCTCTCAAATCCAAAATCCTAAAGGATCCAACCAAATCCATGCGAAAAATGGCAATTGAACTTGAGGTAGACAACAAGACCGTTAGAAATGCAGTAAAATATGATTTGAAGTTAAAATCTTACACAAGAACACCAAAACACTTGTTGACAACAGCAACAAATCCAACTTAAGCAATTTTTGGGAATCATGTTTATGGCCGCCTTCTAGCCCAGATCTAAACCCTCTGGATTCTGCTATTTGGGGCGTTTTAGAACATGCTACCAATAGAACATCACACAGCAATGTCGACTTTCTTAAAGATACTATTAAAGAAGAATGGGAGAAGTTGTCACCCGAATATTTGAGGAACACTTGTACAAGTTTCAGGAAGCGTGTGAAGGCAGTTGTTGAGAAAGAAGGAGGACACATAGAATAAAAACATTTTCTATTATGTCAATTTTCTTGTGGCAAATAAATTCTCATGACTTTCAATAAACTAATTGGTCATACACTGTCTTTCAATCCCTGCCTCAAAATATTGTAAATTTTGCTTCCCCACCCTGTACAACGTTAAAATACCAAGGAATCCGTAAAAGTGCATAGACTATCGTGTATTGGCGTGAGTCACGAAATGGTAGTGCTAAACAAAAACTAGCAAGCCGCTTTGGCAATATGTGCCATTATCTGTGAGGAATCAAAAAAGAAGAAAAGACGACGATGTGTTTGGTGCAGGAATTGGTTGTCCAGACGTGGACAGAATGGGCTGTCAATCCTACAGCAAAGGGAACTAGAGGTAAGCTGCAAAAGCTAAACTGCACTAGGACAATAGCCAGGTACTGTTAGCTTGTACGCTACTGTATGCTTCTGTGTTCGCGTATGCACAGTGTGAGAATTTGAGGCACATGGGCTCGTGGCACTGCTTTGACAGTGCGACACCCTCACGGGGAGCGAGCAGGATTTCAAACAGCTCCGTTTTCCTTGCGAACACACGATTGCTGATCGTGAGGTGGTCGTGAGGTGTTTATCGCTTCTCCTTACCCCATGTACAGGGTGGGGAAGCAAAATTTACAATGAACATTTAGTTGTTTTTTCTCAGCAGGCACTACATCAATTGTTTTGAAACCAAACATATATTGATGTCATAATCATACCTAACACTATTATCCATACCTTTTCACAAACTTTTGCCCATATGAGTAATCAGGAAAGCAAACGTCAAAGAGTGTGTGATTTGCTGAATGCACTCGTCACACCAAAGGAGATTTCAAAAATAGTTGGAGCGTCCATAAAGACTGTTTATAATGGAAAGAAGAGAATGACTATGAGCAAAACTATTACGAGAAAGTCTGGAAGATACTATTAAAGAAGAATGGGAGAAGTTGTCACCCGCATATTTGAGGAACACTTGCGCAAGTTTCAGGAAGCGTGTGAAGGCAGTTATTGAGAAAGAAGGAGGACACATAGAATAAAAACATTTTCTATTATGTCAATTTTCTTGTGACAAATAAATTCTCATGACTTTCAATAAACTAATTGGTCATACACTGTCTTTCAATCCCTGCCTCAAAATATTGTAAATTTTGCTTCCCCACCCCGTACACTGCACGAAGCACGACACACGATTAGGGGCACATCTAGCCCGATCCCGGAAAGAGTCACACGAGTGAGAAATCGTCTCTAAAATTGCACAGTGTATGGCCACCTTAAGTCATGACTTCAAACCACGACTCACAAATTTGTAGCGTTCCAGGCAAGTCACACCAGACTGCCTGAGCGCAGGGAATTGTGGTAGCTAGATGTAAACAAACCAGCATGGCGGACTGTACGGAGCTTATGTTCATTTACAGTCATTTCTATCACCAGAGGTGCTTGTTTCTTACTTATTTGAGGGAAACAGAGGAGGAAAAACAGTGCAAGGGCAAGGTCTACACATGACCACGCCGTGAGAATACAGGTATTTTAATGCTTAAAGAGAGTGCCCTGGAGTTTCCATCCTGTTTGTTATCTAAGTTTTGTTGGTATTTGTAGTTGTTGTCTGTTAATTTCTGCTGATACCTTCAACCTTGAACTTTAAACAAACCCTGATCACAATTTATGTACACCCACAAACTGTAGTATCCAACCATGACCAACCCAACCACTTCTGACTAATGTTTTTCCCATCATCCTGACATCTAAATATTCATAACAACAACAGTCTGGTGCTATGGACGTTGTAATCAGCGCTGTGTGGGTTCCCTAGGCATTGAAAACAGATGCTAAGGAATCGTGATCATTTCCCAACTTGGAAGTAGAACATTCCGGGTTGTTAATTTCTAAATCACCAAAGTGCCGCAGGTTATACTAGTTATGTATAAATAATACTTACATTTTATGCTTTTTTGAGACTGTTTATTGTGTAATGGGTGATCATTGTGCAGCCTTAGAGTGATAATAGCTTTGCCAGAGTGGAGAAAAGTAATCAAAAACATCTCTTTTGAAACTGCTGCTACTCTAAGACGGTATACAAACCTGCACACCCAGTGCTGGAGAACTGTTTTTATATCATTGTTCAGCAAAACCTTTTGGGTATGACACTGCAGATTTAGTTGATTTGAGGTAACGTCTTATCTCAGAAGCATCTTTTTGAGTGTTTCCTCATGAATCTCTCATAAGGGGAGGCAAGAGGTATTGTTTTTAGTTCGGTTTGTTTCTTTATTAACACTATAGCAGTAAAACTATTGGTTGAATTAATACCAAGTTATGTTTATATATTACCAGCGACCCAGAATAGATGTGGTTACATTTTGGGAAAAGTACGTCACAGTTCAAATTTTTTATGATTTTTTTTTTTTTTTAATCTTTTTTTTTTTTTTTTTCATTTACTTATAATGGGCGAAATTTCACATGTCTGTAGCAGCAAAACTACTGGTTGAATTCATACCAAACTGGGTTTATAGATTGACAGTGACCCAGAATACATGTGATTACGTTTTGGGAAAAGTAGGTCAAAGTTAAATTTTTTTAATGAATTTTTAAAATCTTTTTCCTCCCATTTACTTATAATGGGTGAAATTTCAAACGTCTATAAAAACATCAATTTTGTTTCAATGTACTTCTGTCTTGGTGCATATATAGAGGCACTTGATATGCTGACATCAGTACACGCATAGACATGATGACATCAGATGGATTGATGCCAAAATAAGTTACAATACGTGCGAGGGGCGGGGTTTATTGTGCCTGGAACCACTTGTTCTCGGTGTGTTCACATTCTTTGTTAAACAGTGGGCCATTTGTCTCTAGTTGGAATCATTTCAATGTAACACAAAACAAGGGAGTCGCTGATAGCAGAAGTTTCATTCATGTCAATCTAAGTTATGTTCCAAAAAAAGCAAAGGTAATAATCTTTTCATAATGTAACCTTTATTTTTGCTCTAATTTGGCTCATTCACTGAATTTTTACACGATAGCAATAATACTTGTACTGTTGGATCTCATTAGTGTTAGCTTAGCACTGCAAAGTTTGTCTGTTGTTATTAAATTATTTATGACTAGGGATGTAATGATATGAAAATTTCATATCACAGTTACTGTGACCAAAATTATCACGGTTATCATTATTACCGCGGCATTGTTGAAATTGTGCTCAAAATGTTCAAAAAGTTCTAATACACACACTGAAATAAGTTAACCAAATTGTATTTAAAAAAAAAAAAATAAATAAAATAATAGGCACAATGTACTTTCTGTTGGCAGTAACATTCAAGTATTAACCCTCAGTGGTCTGAGCCTATTTTGGCCGTTTTTCAGTACTTTTGATTTTGCCTTTATATACTATATAAACAAATGTTTACTATACCCATGTTTGGAATCTGTTTTTTTTTTCAACACAACTTCATCTATATCATTTGGCTATTATTCTTTTCACTTTAACCCACTATAAAAACATTATAAAAGGCTAGAAAACCCCAAAAATATATAAAATCCTATTTGAAAAATGTATATAATTTATTGCATAAATAACCCAAAGATGCTTAACGAACCTTTTCAAAGACTTTAAAAGTGAATATTGGTTCCAAATATTAGGTATAGACAATTAAAATTGGAATAAATTAAAACTATACTCACTATACATATGGTTTTTTTTCCCCTGAAAATGTGGTAATCAAACACGGTTATCATGATAATTAGAATTTAAACAGTAATACTAACCGTCTGCAATTTTACTGCGGTTTATTGTTATACCAGTAATTGTTACATCCCTATTTATGACATACGCTAGTCTCGGGCTGTGAACTTTTTTTTTAGATATTTGCCGATAAAAGCATTTGATTTTGAGTAGCTTTCTGTTGAGATTTTCTTGTGGTTACGTTGATGTATAGCAGGTGTATATTGCTACGAGGGTCTCAAAGCGTTAACATGGCAACACAGCCAATTCTCCACCATTAAGAATGTTTTGGTATTGGAGCAAATGTGATTATCCTCACCTTTATATCTTCGCTGTCATTTATTGATGACGTTATCGTCCTTTTCCCTGTTTGATTCCGTCAGGCACGAATAAGCCCCGCCCCTCACCGCTGTTCGAGATGGACTTTCCGGAGGACTTCCTGTTGGAGGAGCTGAGTCACCTGCCGCTCTACAACGAATCTTTGTTCCAGAACAACTTCAGCGGCGTCTACAACGAGACGGACGCCTTACTGCCCACGGGAGTAAAGGCCACCATCGTGGTCGTCTACATGATCGTCTGCGTCATCGGCCTGGTGGGAAACTTCCTGGTCATGTACGTCATCATCAGGTAAGAATAACTTTTTCACCATTAATGAGGTTTCGTATGAAAAACAAAAGATCAGACGGGTCAATCTCTGCAACTCTGAAAGTGTCAAACATAAAAAAACAAACAAACAAAAAAAAAAAACACTGTATATTCACACATGCCTGATCATGTCAGTGGTTTTGTTTCGAGCGTTCCAGACAGTTGACCAGTCATATACAGGTCATGTGCGTCACTGTTTGTGTTTGTGTTTATGTGTCTTATTCCCCTGTGGACATGATTGACTTAAGAGTAGGTGGACACATTGGTGAGTCGTGAGTTAGCATGCGCGTTTCTTCATGTGTGTCACCGTGGGCAGCCGCTGTCGCCTCACGTACGTCACATTTTAACAGTAGTCTGTGTTTGTGGCGACTGCTGTCTGCGCTGATGTTCAATATTTATACACATATCACTGCCTCCATAAGACGGTTTTCCCATCAGTCTGTTTGTCAGTCTCAGTTATGCGTAACCCATAAAGACCCAGGGCTACTTTTGTGGCAGTTCTGCTGTATTGAACTTTTCTTAAGTGATTCATCACCATCTTCTATGTTATAAAAGGGAAGTGGACTCTGTCTGTGTGTCTCGGGCATCACACAAAATTCTGAAAGAGCTGACTGCTGCAGTTTGGCATATTTATGTGTTTGTGGTCAGGGAAGAGGACAAATTAATTTGTTTTATCAACAATGGAATCCTTTTTTCTCTACTGTCAACAAGAGTGTCCTGCTGCCTCCTATGTCCTTTTGACGGAGACATTTGTTGTTAGTATACATTATATGAACTCTTAATCAGCCCTGAGCATCGTAAAGAGGAGTTGATAATGTTATTTATCGTGTTGTTGTTTTTTTGTTGTTGTGTTTTTTTTTCTCTTTTTTTGTGTTTAATAGGTTTGCAGGTTTGTTGAATGTTTTTTTTTTTTTTTTAAGTAATTAAGAACATGCAACATTTGTTTCAATAAATTTGTAAAAGAAAAAAAAAGGAAGAGACTAGCGAAAACGGCAAATTCATAGGACCAATATTTTGGGAGATATTAGTAATAGGATCACATTCGCCTTGCCCAGAATTACAGAATCATAGAATTGAAGTGGGTTACCTAGCAGCAGATACAACAAACAATAGGGCCACGTTGCCATGGTGTCAGATTTCATGTGCGGAAACAGACATGTCAGCTGAGAGGTTATTCAACTGAAAATGCCAGCGGAATTTACCAAGAAAGTAAAGGAATGAACTGTATCGGTGGTAAGTTTATTATCTACCACATTTAGAGACTAGTTTATTTTGATATTACCTCCTTCATCTTGCTTTTTTCAGTGAAAATCAGCTATTTTCCAATATTTAATTTACTGATCATGTAGATGTGTATAAAAGCTCAGAGTAAAGTTCAGGGTTATTATCACAGAAACAGAGAAAACTGAAGAAAAAGTGACTTTTTTTAGTCAAATACTGTATATCATTAACTGAACATAAACCCAGCGTCTCCATCCACTGTCAGTGATCTAACGTCATGGGTTTTAATGGTGAATCAATGTTGTAGAAGATGACGGTGTTTTCACATTCACTACAGAGTCTCTGAACGTCCAAATGGGTTCGATCTGATGACCATGAAAAGATGACAAACTGCATTTTACACACACACACACACACACACACACCTACCTATCTATTTGTGGGCGGTCATGGCTCAGGTGGTAGAGTGGGTCGTCCCATAACCTAAAGGGTTGGCGGTTCGAATCCCGCTCTATCCTAGTCAGTCCGTTGTGTCCTTGGGCAAGACACTTCACCCTCCTTGCCTCCAGTGCCACTCACACTGGTGTATAAATGTGTATGAATGTTTGGTGGTAGGTGCGAATTGGCAGCCCAGGGCAACTGTGCGTACAAATGTAGTTTACCACCACCAGAGGGAGAATGTAAGAGCGAATGAATAACACTGGTCAACAACAAATTTATTGTTCAATCCAAAGAAATAAAACAGAGGGTTTCACAGCGTCTTCTTAAAAGGTATGTTTTAAATTTCTTTGCTCAGCTCTTATGAATTGTCCTTTTGCAGATCTTACAGTTAGAACACGTCGGGCATAATAGCTTCATGTGGCTCATGGAGTGTACAACTAATCTTATCCCCTGGGGGCGACGTGAACATGCGGAACAAACATTTTGGTTCCCCTCTTACCTCTATGTTTTTAAATCAAACAAATAAAATGTGTTTTCTATGAATTTACTGCATTTTGTGAATTACACTGGTCAACAACAAATTTATTGTTGAAGTTTTTTGAGCTGATTTAGGATAATTTTGGTGTGCTGAATCCAAAAATCACATTAATTTTGCTCAATCAGGTCAACTTTCTGAACTATGCTACATATTGGCTTTTTAACATTTTTGCTTACATTTATGAGCATTTTCACATCATACGATACAAAATTCTTTCATATTTCTTGCAATGAACGAGTTCTGAAGATTGCACTTTTGCCAATTTATGATTAATGTTTTTTTTTTTAATATTACAGGTGAATGAAATGGCTTCGACTAGAAGATCTTGCAAAAATAAGCCTGATGTATTCCGCTACATCTGCGGTGAATACATAATAAATAATAAATGCATCCTGTTAGAAAATGATTTTTTTTTCTCTTAAAACCTATTTTGGGTGAGAACTATATAAAAAAAATCAACTGATAAAGTCACAAAAATGTAATCAATTTTGTGAGAAGATCAAATTTTCCAAAATCAAATTAGTAAAAAAAAACTGACCTGATTGAGAAAAACAGATGTCATTTTTGGATTTAGCGGTGCAAAATGGTCCTAATGCAGTTGAAAAAACCTAGACAACTTGCAAAAAACATTTTTTTGTAACCCAGTGTAATGGATCAATAATGTAAAGCGCTTTGGGTGTCTAGAAAAGCGCCATATAAAATCTAATCTATCTATCTATCTATCTATCTATCTATCTATCTATCTATCTATCTATCTATCTATCTATCTATCTATCTATCTATCTATCTATCTATCTATCTATCTATCTATCTATCTATCTATCTATCTATCTATCTATCTATCTATCTATCTATCTATCTACACAGTATTGCTGCATTCCCTGTTCTTGCCTTTGCTCTAATTGTACATCACATTGCATATTAAATGGGTCTGGTGAGTTCAGCACATTCTGCATGCTTACTGTAATGACAATCTGATACGTTGATATAACATTTCATCCCCAGGTTGACGGTGCATATCATGATACAGAACATTTTGTAAAAATTCACTGAACAGTTTCAATAAAATGACCTCCTGAAAAGGCCTGTTTGTTATATGTGGGATTACAGTATGTACTCGACAAAAGATACTTGCTCCAATGTGAGTGTTTTTCCTCCTTTTTATTTGAGAACATCACTGCAAGAGTTGACAAAATGGGCGCTATTGACGATTCTTCACAAAAAATTGATCTTAGACAGTTAAGTGATTGTTGCTTGGACCCTTAGACTTAGACTGCAACAAACTTTACTGATCCACAAGGGAAATTACTTACAAAATTACAAAAACACTCTTGAAAAAACACTAGCAAAAAAGCAATAAAGGAAAGTAAGTGTGAAGAGATAAAAAGCAATAAATAGAATACAGTAATAAAGCAGAAAAAAATAGAAGATTTGCATATGTACAGACAGGAAAATGGAAGTAAATATACACTAACTTCAGGGCCACTTTTGCTTTTATTAAAAAATTGGCTGGTAAAAACATAAAATAAGTTGTCAAAGGCAGACTAGGTTGAGGTTTGTGGTATATGTTAGTATTTTTGCACCCACAAAAACACGTAGAATAGCTATTTACTTTAAAATCCTTCAAGTAATGCTAATTATATACAGTATAGGTATTGAAATAATACTAGATGGAAATGAAGCGACTGTACATAAGGGGCTGGCCATGTGGTAACAGATGGACAGGTTCACTGTGTTTGTCTTTGCCCGTTCACAACTATTTATGGTAGGAAGATGAATGATAACTAATTTTGCAGGGAATAATGAGCACTTTTAGATGTGTGATTGAAAAAAAAAAGGTTTTAACCTAATTTTCTGGTTTAAAAATAGTAAAACAAAAAAACTCGATAATGGATGGGCTGTTTTTGACTTTATAAAACCTGCCTTAAAGTGTCATTCCAATTTGCATAAAACTGTCAGATCTTTACTGTTGGTCCTTTAGGGTGTCTGTTTTGCAAAATAGCAAACAGTTTGTATTTTTTAATGCATAAGGGCATAAAATAGCAAGTGTTTCAGTGACAGATGGACAAGGGAGAAGTGTTAATTATTTATTCATCATATTTATTAACATATACATTGCATATATAATATCTACAAAGTCAAATACCTTAATAAACAAATTTGATACATCTTAACATATATTAATCTTAGTTTTTTAGATATTTGTAACCACTGTAAAAAGAGTAGCAAAAGGTTTTTAAATTGACCTTACAGCTTGTCATAAGTATAAGATAGGTGCAATAGAAGAGGATCACAGTTATGCTTTGAATTGCACTGATGGACAAAGAATGCAAACATACATTTATGCTGAATATAATGCCATCTAAGTATTTTAAAAACATTTTTCTAAAAATAAAACTTGTCCTGGGCACTAGAAATTACAACGGCGAATTAAGGCCACGTAGGACAAATAAAATCATCTGTCACTACGAGAATAAAGTCATAAATTTTCGAGAATAAAGCCATAATATGAGATTAAAGGCAGAGTTAAAAAAACAAAACAAAAAAAAAAAACTCATGATTTAATGAAAATAATGTTGTACTTTTATGAGATTAAAGTCGTCATATTTTGAAAATCATTTCGCAGTAGAGTGATAAAAAGTCATAATTTAGAAATTGTAAGCCTTAAGCCTTGTTGACGACAGCATTTCCGATTACAGCGAAGGCAACACGCAAAACAAGCAACTTTCACTTGTGTTGGAGCAGACGAACCAGATAATGCACCAGCCTTTCATTTGCATAAACCCCAAATGAAAGAATAACCTCCCAAAATGTTCCAAGGTCTCCATTATGCGACAGGCGGGTATGACGTTATTCTCATAATATTACGGCTTTATTCTCGAAATATGTTGACATTATTCTCATATGACTTCTCATTATGACTTTTTTTTGTATTCGACTTTATTCTGGGTCAATTCACCTCAATTCAACAGGTTTAGAAAAAAATTCCTGCTCGACCATCTTGGATTTGCCTCAAATTTTTACCATGTGAAGTTCAGCCGTGAAAACTAGCCCAGCCAAAATTTCAGACCGATATATCAAATGTATCCAAAGAAAAAAATTCTTGAAGGTACCCCCCTCCTTGCCGTTTTTGGTGCATTTCGCGATCGTCTTAAAATGCAGCAAAGTTTAAAATGCAATATCTCAGTAAGTTTTCTAGCTAAATGCATGAAATTTTTAGTAACGGAAGACTACCACATATAGATTGCATATGTCCATTCTCAATAACATTGTCTTTATTGGGACTGTGGTATGACCTTGTGAAATCTGGAAAATAAACTTGATGATGATGATGGTTCTAGGACTCCAACCTAGAACGATCGTGAGTCCTAGAACCATCATGAATTTTTTTTTTTTTTTTTTTTTTTTTCGTGAGTCCTAGAACCATCATGAAATTTTACATTTTGTAAGCATATGTGATGGTCTTTCAGAAAATAAGTTCTTTTGGTTGGTACTCCTTGTCATACCTGTGGTATTTGAAAGTGAAAATTAATGAAAAATGTTATTTTGCGATTTTGTTATGACAAAAACAACAACAAAAAAGGATCATACCCATTAATAAATGCTGATCTGATTACTCTATATACTTATGTAAAAGGATGTGTAATTATTTGCAATATATCATATTCGGTTTGTGTTTAATTGGTCAATAAATATAGGAGTTCGTAAAAGTTTCAAGTTTATTTTCCAGATTTCACAAGGTCATACCACAGTCCCAATAAAGACAATGTTATTGATAATATACATATGCAATCTATATGTGGTAGTCATTCTTTGCTGAAAATTTCATGCATTTAGCTAGAAAACTTACTCTGAAATTTGCTACATTTTAAGACGATCACGAAATGCACCAAAAACAGCAAGAGGGGTACCCTGTTCATGAATTTTTTTCTTCAAATGTATTTGATAGATCAGTCTGAAATTTTGGCTGAGGTGTTTTTTAGTGTTGAACTTTATATGGTAAAAATTTCAAGCAAATCTTAGATGGTCGAGCAGGAGGCACTTGTTGAATTGAGGTGGAATGACCCTTCTCTTAAAATTACAGGTTTTATCTTAATATATTACAACTTTATTTTCATAATGACAAATGTTTTTATTGTCGTATGTGACATTATTATGTCTCCATAAGAAGTACTGTACTTTAAAAATATAGAAGTCTCCAAAAGGTGATTTTAATTGTATTTTTTGATCTGGATGTTCCTTCCTTTAGCCAGCCGCACAATTAAATCCTCTGTTCCATCTCAGGTAACAACAAATGAAGATACGTGCATCCATTACATATGCAGCGTATGGACAAGTTACAAGTTACAAGTTACTTACAGCTTTATTTCCACCACTTATAAAAACATGACACGGTACAGTTGTGGAAAAAATTATTAGACCATCAGAAGTCATCAAAAACAATGGTTATGCAATCAAGTACTGATGTGATCAAATTAATAATCTAATAACTCCAGAAATCAGATAATGATCGGATTTTTAGTGCGCATGTAAACAGGCTTATTGTTGATGGAAGGTGGACACGATAAATGCCAGTAACTCTCGCAGAATCATGTGACCTGCAGTGAATGCAGATTGTCCCAGTTTAGCTCAAAGAAGATGTTTTTTTTTTCTAATTTAAATGTCACAGCAACAGCAGATCGACATAAAAATAGGGAAATTATACAAAAAAAAAGCACCGAGGAAAAGCCTTAAAGCTTTCACTGAGGTTGGAATTCAGTCAGGAAACTCCTTTCTCAGCGTCTTTGTGCTTTTTTATTTTCTCTCAGACATACTTTCACACTCTTCTTGACAGGCTGCGAGTTTCTCATGTTTCAGCTCTCGGTGCTTTCATAGAAAAAAAACAAAAACAAACCAGTTTTCAGAGGCAGAGCGCTGTGGTGTTTTCAGCTCTGAGGCAGATTCCTACAAAACAGGCATCTGTTTGGAGCCACAGCCCAAAGCATGAAAGCAGAAGGTGGACCACAGAGACAGAAACATCACACTGAATTCAGCACACACTGATGCTCTGTTCACACAGCAGGGCTTTTTTTTTTTTTTTTTTATTTCTGGAGGGATTTTTGTAAAGGAAAAAAGGATTCTGTTTCCATAACAACAGGCTGCTCTGTGTTGTTCACTTTGGGACAACATCAGCTCTTAACATCACTTCTTAGACATCAAAATGGCAGCGTTCCTCAGAGCAAAATACAGGATTCTGAAGAAAAAAAAAAAAAAAAAACTGCACCGGTTCTCCAACAATGAACTGACACTCCACCTGTCGAGGAAGCTGTATTTTTCATTTTAGTATTATCTTTTTTATGTGCATTCAGGATTCTAAAAGTAAAAACCTTGGGTGATTGCTACAGCGCTAATCCAGCACGGATCAGTATAAAACTCCTGATTGCGTCTATCTCACCCAAAAGTCCAACCCAGTCTTGTCTTTTGTTGGTTTTTATAATATGAAAGTATGCAGATGAGATGGTATAAGATTTTCAAGCTTGTTTCCGTAATTTCTCACTTAGTAAATTGCCAATTTAGTTGAAGCGCATCTTCATCTAAATGAAAAAGTGAGTCTTATTCGCCAATGGGGAGTTTGTGAACAGACAGGAAATTGCTTTGGGCCCTCAGATCATTGGGGGGTCCTGAGGAACGGCAAACTTGTCTCCTTGACAACGCCTCAAAATATTGCAACAGCAGTCCATGTAAGGCATGAAATGAATAAGTATTTTTATAGGTCAGCCATACTCCAGTATCTGCATATCTGTAGCCCCTTTTCCACCAACGAACTTTCATAACCAAGAGTTTGTTTTCGTGGGTAAATTTTTGGTAATCTGTGTCGACAAGGTCAAGGTCAAGTTTATTTCTATTGCACATTTAAAACAAGGCAAAGTGCCAAAAGTGATGTACAAATCTGCAGATTCAAATGCAAGATACTAAAACTAGTAAAATAAGAATAAATACAAAATATACTAAAGCTAGTAAAATAAGAATAAGTACAAGATATACTAAAACTAGTAAAATAAGAATAAATAGAAGATATACTAAAACTAGTAAAATAAGAATAAATACAAGATATACTAAAACTAGTAAAATAAGAATAAATACAAGATATACTAAAACTAGTAAAATAAGAATAAATACAAGATATACTAAAACTAGTAAAATAAGAATAAGTACAAGATATATTAAAGCTAGTAAAATAAGAATAATAATATGAAAAATATGAAAAGTCCAACATGATATAATGAAATCGCATAAATATACACGCCACTTTCAATTGGCATTGTTGTTTTATATATATATATATATATATATATATATATATATATATATATATATATATATATATATATATATATATATATATAAATAAAATAAGACTTCTGTGTGTATGTTCACGCTGCGTCAAAGACCACGCACTGAGGGTTAGGGTTAGGGTTAGGGAAAGGGTTAGGGTTAGGGGTTAGGGCTGTGGTTCCCAACCTTTTTTGTCTCATGACCCCATTTTAACATCATCAAATTTCTGACGACCCCAGACATTCAAAATGGAGACATTTTTTTGCTAAAATTAATTTGTTTTTAATCATGTAATGGTTTGCTATACTATGTTGCAAATAAGTGTTAATTTTAGACGACATTTAGTCTATATAATGTATATTATTATGGACGGAGGCAGAAAAGCCAGGTGTAGATTACTGCAGTAAATAAGAATTTGATTTTCCTTGGTCAGTATATGTACAGTCAGTCCAGCTTGGATTTCCAAGGCTGACAATTAATACTGAACAAACAAGAACTCAAACTATGAATTATGAAAGAGCTGCAGCATCTGAAACTGACCACAATGAACATTTGACAGATAAACAGAACCACAGTGCTTCAGTTTCAGCTTCAGTTTGTCATGTCTTTTATGGATTGTGATTTTCTCTCGCAACTCACCATATATTTTTTATTAGTAATTTTTAATTTTTATCAATTACTAGAAATTTCAGGCGACCCCATTTCAATTCCAGGCGACTCCACGTGGGGTCCCAACCCCAAGGTTGAAAAACACTGGGGTTAGGGTTATGTAAACGGGAAACCTTGTCGTAAATTGACACGTGATCAAATGGTGATGAATATAACACGTGAAAGGACGAAAATGCGTTCGTATAGCACGCCCAATGCCATAAGAACTGGCGTGACATACAGCACTATTTCTTGAAAAGTCTTAACCCCATACCAGGAACTTTTTTCAGGGAAAGTTTGGGGTCAAAGGAAAGATTTTTACCCTGGTAATATTGGTGGAAATGCACTACATTTTTTTTTTTTTTTCAAAATCCCAGGTAAAGTGGGATGGATTAGAATAATATACTCAGTGCCAATGAAAACGCAACACTTGAAGATTCTTATATTTTTTTAATCGATGAGGATTTTTATTCCGTAAGCTCTTTGGAATTAGTCATAGGCCATTTCTATACAGTAAAAATAAAAAAAATCACATCCAAATTTGTCGACAAAAAATAAGGATAAAGAAAGAAACTCAAGGACCCCCAAAACCAAAAGTCACAAAGCGGTCCCAGAGGTGCTGCAGCTCAATGTAGCGATCCTGCTGTGGCGTGGTCACGTGCTCGTCCAGGACCAGGTCTGTCTGCAGCTGAGCCAGTTTCTTCATGCCTCTGTTGCATCCTGACTATGGTGGACACATTGCATCCAAAACGGCGCGCCACCTGCCGAGCAGAGATTCCGGCCTCCGGGAGCCCCATAGCATGGCATCTTTGGTCACATGTCAGTCTAGGCATCGCTGAGTTATTGCAAATGATTTTCGTGCTTTTCAGTTTGCCTTTATATACAGAACATGACCACTCCTTAACTGACCACAGTTCCTTACGTTGAGCAGTTCATGCAGACAAGTTCATTCAAGCGTGACAATAGCTCAACGCGTCTCAGGTTGTTAAGAAATTGTCTGGGATTATCTTATACAGGTGAAACTTAAACATATTGATGCAGCTCAGGAACAATAAAACACATTCAAGTGTTGCGTTTTCATTGGCACTGAGTATATTATATCCAATGAAGCACTCTGTCAAACATTTCTGTCCTTCACAGAAGACTTGTAAAATCAGACTATGGGCTACTACGGGTTAATGCTTCACAACCTGAGTTAACAAATTAAAACAGACTGTTTTCTTTTTTTTTTTTTTTTTTCTTTTTTTTTTTTTTGCAGTAGGGGGTTGTGGGGGTTCTATTTCAGAGACGAAGCATGTAAAAATACAAAAAGACAACTGTGCACAAAACTAGTCATTTAGTTTAGTTTTTAGTTTTAGTTTAGGTTTGTTCATTTCAGACAGACATAATACAAAACATATGAAACAAAAATAAAAGTAATAATAATAATAATAAACAATCAACAAATAAAACAACAAACAATAGAAAGATAATAATAATGATAAATAATACTCAAAAAATCAAATAACAGAAAAAAAAGAACAACTGTTTATACATGTAAATATGGTTAATCTGGGACACAAACCAGAACTTTGACAACCCTGACAGTAACAGTATCAAAAATCAGCCAATGAATGAATGAGAAGACAGTACTTTTACAGTATCTAAATGAAGTGATACAAGCAGAACGATAGAACAAATGTGGGTAAAGTTTACATTTATTTAAGTTTTCAGAATCTTTTTAACACAAGTAAACTTTAAGTAAAGAATATCTGGATTTTCGCCACTTCTATTAGAGAAAAAAAAGTAGCCCATAACCTAAAATAACCCACGGCTGAACGCTGATAGATGATACTGCTCAGTTCGTCCTCTGAGTATCATGTTGCTTCTAAACTGAGACAGAATCTAAATACGGAGAATCCGAGAGGAAACAGAGACCATCTCCAGAGAGCGGCGTATACAGTTCACCTGAGCCAATTAAGGCGACAGTCTATCAGCTCCGCGGTGAGGGTGTCAAAACAAATCTGGATGTTGTCATTATTCATTTGATGCCCGAATGGAAAAGCTGTCCCTGTATTTGTAATCTAAACTGGAGTCTCTCTGAAAGTCTTCACCTCCAGGGAAACGTTTCCTCTGAAGTCAACGAGCTGCGGATACACACTGCACTTTAGTTGGAAAAACTGACTCTGTAACTGGATGTTTATCGATGAAATGCCTCATGGAAGTTGGACAATTCGCAATTTTGCTCATAGTGGACTCTACAGATGTGAAACTATATACAGCAGGGGTGTCTAACATATGGCCTGTGGGCCAAAACTGGCCCCCCAAAGGGTCCAATTCAGCCCATGGATGAATCTGTGAAATGTAAAAAGGACACTGAAGATATTAACAATCAAGGATCTCAAGGTATCCAGCTACATTTCCTATCAATCCATGTAAATAATTGGTGTAAAATACAGTTATATATGTTCATGTTTATGTTTATGTTTATGCATTTGGCAGACACTTTTTTCCAAAGCGACTTACAGGGGAAAACCAATCAAATCACTCAATCAATCAAATTTTATTTATATAGCGCCAGATCACAACAAAAAAGTTATCTCATGACACTTTATGTATAGAGTTGGTCAAAACAAGACTCTAAGACAATTTACAGAAACCAAACGGAATATATCTTTTCACGGTCATCAGATATGACCCATTTGGATGTTCAGAGGTGCTGTAGTTACCATGGAAACACCGTCATCTTCTACATCATTGACTCACCAGTAAAACCCATGGAGTTGGATCAATGACAATAGATGAACACATGTGTTTTTACGTTCAGTTAGCAATATCTTTGCTGAAAAAGTAACTTTTTCTTCAGTTTTTTCTGTTTCTAATATAATAATCTTCAACTTTAACCCATAAAGACCCAGTGTGACTTTTGTGTCAGTTCCCAAATTAATTTTTCTGTCTATTTAACCTTTCTAAATAATTTATTACCCTTTTTTTAAAATAATATCATCCTCTGCATTTTGCATTTTTTCAGTGAAAATCACCTATTTTCCTATATTTAATTCACTGATCATGTAGATGTTCATCAATGCTCAGATTAAAGTTGAGAGTTATATCAAAAACAGAAAAAGCTGAAGAAAATGTGAGTTTTTCAGCAAAATATGTCATTAACTGAAAATAAACCAAGTGTCTCCATCCACTGTCATTGATCCAACTCTGTGGGTTTTACTGGTGAATCAATGTTGTAGAAGATGACGGTGTTTCCACGCTCACTATGAAGCCTCTAAATGTTCAAATGGGTCATATTTGATGATCATGAAAAGATGACAAACTGCATTTTACACCAATTATTTCCATGTATTGATAAGATTGGTGGATCAACAGTTATTAAAGAGTTTACATCAGTAGATGCTTTTGGTCACCAGTGGCTGTTTGGGTCTTTATGGGTTAAACTGAGTTTTTATCAACATCTACAAAATCTGTGAATTAATTAAAGAAAAATACATGACTTACACTGAAAAATATGCTAAATAAGGAGGATAATATTATAATAAATGGTGATAAGTCATTAAACCCTCTGGTATCCCGTCAAGCAAGGCCCTTACTAAGCACCAAGTGTGCCTTTTTGGCACACTTGTGGAATAATGTCAAAAAAATTTTCATACAGTTTGTTTTTAATTCTTTTACACTTTTTTCTATTTCATCAACTTGAGCTGTAAATAAAAATACCAAATACTCAATAATTGTCACATTTTTTAACCCTTTAAATGCCGTGTTTGTAATGTAAACAAACTTTTTTTTTTGAAGCAAAAAACACAAAAAATTTATTTGTTTCAATATACTACATAAAAAATGGATCACATATTATTTGATTTTTGCAGCCTGGCATATGTCAGTGACTAACTCCAACATCGGTTAATTTGTATTATTATTTTTGGCGCTAGGTCAAATGTTCAAAAATACTAGCATCGGTCACCAGGTGTGCGTCAAATGCACACCTATAAATCAAACTATTAAGTATTATATTTTGATTTATTTTTCTGCTCTAATTTGATTTTATTTTTGTAAATCAAGGTCAGCCCTAATCATACATATCAAATGGAAGAAATAGTGCATTTTAGGCACACTTGGGAGACAGGTGCTCGTCTTGTAATTTTCTTTTGTTTACAATGTGCAAATTTGAGTTGGTGGCAAAAATTTTTAAAGATCATGCAAAAATGAACAACTTTTGAATCTAACCTTATTTAAATTGTGAAAAAAAAATATGACGTTTTTTAACACAAATTGCAAAGTGTTCCTAAAAGGTGCACCCGGATACTGGAGGGTTAAGAAAGTTTAAATATTGACGAAAAATTAATTTTCTCTATATTCACAAAAGTAGCGCTGGGTCTTTATGGGTTAATCTCAATGAGTTTTTTTTTTTTTTTTTTTCCAGGTTAAATAAAGGTTATAATAATAATAATAATAATAAGTCCAAAACAGGTTGTCATTACCTGGTGTGGTTGCAGATTTTAGAAAAATGGAATAACCTCCATGTTTTAGCGAGTTAATGAGATGATTAATATCACTAAAAGGTTCATTATAACAAATTTACACACAAAACTGCTCTCAAAAGAAGCCATTAGTGGTGCTACTTAATGAGACTGTATAACTGTAATTTAGGAGTTGTGTTGCTGTGTGGTATTTACCTGTTTAGTTGTTTTTCTTTTATTCATGAACCCTGTTTTATTGTGGATACTGATGGATAATTTGGAGCTTAAACAGTCCCCCATCAGTGCATATAAAAACAAAAACTATACACCCTCTTCTTCCTGCAGATACTTACCAAAACGCATCATTTTAGAACAATTAAGATTTTCTTTTACTTCATTTTTTTCTATAATAGCATAGAATGAGCATAACTATTTTTTCATACTGTGTTAAGTCCATGTCAGTGATCTCCATCTGTATCTATCTCACATTACACACCACAGTAAACAGGTTTTTTTTGTTTTGTTTTTTTTCTGCATAGCGCTTAGTCATGCTACATCAGATCACAGCATCTGAACAATAAAAGGAAGGACAACCAGAACTACAGCTTTGATCATAATGGTAACAATCCCATTCAGGCCAAACTATAATTAACTCATCAAGGTGTTTAAGTCAGAGGTTTCACACCTGTTCTCTTCTCTTTTCTTCTGTATTCAGATTTGGCAGCCACACCACAAACATCCTTTCAGTCTGGCGCGTCTTTCTGTTTTGCTAAACAGTACTATGTCATAGAAGCTGTTTTCCTGATCCCGGTTCAGCTCTTTCACAAAAAAACATGTTGCTAAAAGTGATTGGAGTAGTCTTTAGTACTTTATCAGTGCAAAGAAAAGCCCAGAAAAACACACTGAGTCTCTGTGTGATGGAGTGATAATGGACTTAGATGAGATTAATATTTTGTTTTATTCATTTTTATGGTATCACACCATAGAGCAACTCCTCCAGACCATATATTTACATTTTTACATGCTGTAGTGCAGACATTTTAATTTGCTATACATTAATACAAATGTTATATCCCAAATCTTAATAATATATATGTAATGATTAAAATAAGTGCAATAAACCACAAAAAAAGTTGTTCCTCCTTGGGCATTTTTGTTGATTATTTTGGCTGTGTTGCATCTTTTGGCATGAAATTTGGCAAAAAAAAAATGTTCTTTCTTCTTTTTTTTTAAAATTATATTTATTAGATTTTGTTACATTTTACAACAAATGGCTCCTACATTACCTGGTCTATATGAAAATAAATCAGGCCAAACTATAATTAACTCATCAAGGTGTTTAAGTCAGAGGTTTCACACCTGTTCTCTTCTCTTTTCTTCTGTATTCAGATTTGGCAGCCACACCACAAACATCCTTTCAGTCTGGCGCGTCTTTCTGTTTTGCTAAACAGTACTATGTCATAGAAGCTGTTTTCCTGACCCCGGTTCAGCTCTTTCACAAAAAAACATGTTGCTAAAAGTGATTGGAGTAGTCTTTAGTACTTTATCGGTGCAAAGAAAAGCCCAGAAAAACACACTGAGTCTCTGTGTGATGGAGTGATAATGGACTTAGATGAGATTAATATTTTATTTTATTCATTTTTATGGTATCACACCATAGAGCAACTCCTCCAGACCATATATTTACATTTTTACATGCTGTAGTGCAGACATTTTAATTTGCTATACATTAATACAAATATTATATCCCAAATCTTAATAATGTATATGCAATGATTAAAATAAGTGCAATAAACCACAAAAAAAGTTGTTCCTCCTTGGGCATTTTTGGTGATTATTTTGGCTGTGTTGCATCTTTTGGCATGAAATTTGGCAAAAAAATGTTTCTTTCTTCTTTTTTAAAATTATATTTATTAGATTTTGTTACATTTTACAACAAATGGCTCCTACAACACCTGATCTATATGAAAATAAAAATATGAAGCTGTTGGAAGATAAGCAGAGTAAGAAAAAAAGAGTAGACTAATTCAAGATAAAGCAAATAGTACACAGTATGGACTTTCAGTGAGGATAAAACAAAGATCAGACAACCAAGCAGTGAAAGGAGAGATCAGTAGTGATCTTACTGTGAACAGGCACCAAAGATTTTCAGTCATTGATGAGGTCTGAAAACATAGAAGTGACTGATGAGTTAGTGAAACAAAGGTACGGAGTCCAAATTCTCATAAACTGGTCCCTTTGAGGGATGAAGTAAACAGGTCCAATATTCCATAGGAAAGTATTCCATGAGGATTTCATGATGAAATGTTTCTTTTTAGTTATATTTTTGTAATGCAGTGTCTTTTACTCTCAGGTGTGTTTTATTTTCCCATGATGCATTTTGCATTCTCTGGTCACCCTCATTGACAAAAATGTAAAAACCACTATAATCATCATACATCAATATTTATCTTTGCTTTTTAATTATATATATATATTTTTTTTCAATAAATCTCTTTAACCCTTTCATGCATTGTGGTCACTCCAGTGGACAGTTCTTCTCCAGCTGTTCTCTTGTGTATTCATGGGTTTTGTTGTTTTAGTTCCATATGAGCCAACACAATGGACACTTATGCAACATCCCATAATACACTACAATTCATACCATTACTATAACTTTGCTGTTCTTGATAAACCTGATCTGCAGTAACATGTTTAAATGTAAATCAGTTGTTATTTGTTAGACAAAAAGAGTTGTTTTTTTGCATATTATATGGGGTAATAAGTAGCATTAGAGTATGGTAAAATGTGAGACAACATCAAATTAGCAGGCTTAAAAATGTTTTTATTTCATTGTTTTCATTTTACTTTCTGATATTGGGTTTTAAATACATATTTCTTTACTTAAAAAATTAAATGCATGGACATTTTTGTAACTCCATGAAAAAAAAAACTCCATTGCAATTTTTTTTATGCCTAAGGAAGTATAAAAACACTCCAGAAAAAAAAAAAAAATCTTGACTAAGGTTCTCATAATTCATGCATGAAAGGGTTAATAACTTCCCCCCTGCTCAAAACTACCAAACATTCAACAGTTTTCAGGATTTTAACCCTTTAAATGCCAGTTTAATCATTTGAATTCTAAGTGATTTATTACAAAAAAAAAGGAATATTTTCCATAAAATAAATGGTAGGTGAATGAAACATTGGTGGTTATTAGAGTCTTGGATAGGGCAAAGATTATCTACAAAATTGATTTGATTGCACTGGTATTTGCTCTGTAGTGTCAGATACTCTGGTTTCCTTCATGGACAAAAATGTCCCATTGACTTCCATTATAACCACACTTTTTAATCTCACTGCTGTTACACTTTATAACCTATAAAAATCCTGAAAATGGTTGAATATTTGATAGTTTTGAGCAGGGGGGAAGTTGTTATAAAAAAAAAAAAAAAAAAAAAAACAAGAAAAAATGTTGATGTATGATGATTTTATAGTAGTTTTCGTGTGCGTGGAGTTTTGTTTTGTTTTTGTTTTTTTTTGAAGAGGGCATAATAGTTAAGACATATTTTTTCTCGCTGTATCCCTCATTTCTCATGCTTTGGCACATGACATATGCAATATATAAGTGTAAGCTCCAGTTGAATCTGCAAAAAGAATTATTGCTCTAACTTACTTGGTTGCAATTCTACCGGCATCTAAGGAAAGATTTGTAACTCGGTCTGTGTTGGTACGACAGGTTTAATAATGAAGTAATCAAGTAAATCATAAATCCAGTGCTTCCAATGGAAAAACACAACATTATCGATGGGTTACCACGGCAACCAAGTTTTGCCAATACCGACTGGTTGTAAAATGTCCTATTGATGCCAATTTATTGATCAGTCTGTAAACATATGGTGCTCACTGATCTTTGAATAGGCCCCTGTTATGTCACATTTGTCCGTTTCAGCTGTTGAATGCACATGTTTCAGTTTCTGCTCTTTATTTATTTTGTGTGTTCATTGAAAGTCACTGGTTGTGTCTGTGTTCATAAATGTGTGCAGTGTTAGATCAGTTGCAGAATTAGAGACAGTCCACAGGTGGTTTCTTTGGATTATTATTATTATTATTATTATTATTATTATTATTATTATTATTATTATTATTATTATTATTATTATTATTATTATTTCTGTATTTTTTTAAAATCAATTGAAAAGGTTTCTCAGTATCTGATTGGCTTTTAAGCTGCAGTTGTTTCTTCATTTATAATTAAAAAAAAAAAACAATTCCTTCCTGTTATGTGATAAAAGATAAGCATTTCTCTGTAAATAAGAAAAAAAAAGTAATTAAATCATGCTTTTAAAAGATACAAACTGTAATTTCTAAGGTAAAATTCTCAGTTGACTCAACAATGGTGCTTTCTGAATAAAGGTCTGTTCAGGTTTAGGCACCAAAACAATTAGGTTAGATGTAGGGAAAGAACCTGGTTTGGGTCACAGGTAAAAGAAACACCATGCAGTTTAAAGAACATGGACAGCTTCCTCTAATGTCCAGTGTTTTGTTGACCTGTCCATCAAATCTGACCATTTTTCTATGCAGCATTCAGGCATTGTTTGATTTCATTTTTCATTACTATTTTATTATTATAATATTATGTCATAACTAGTATGTGACCGGTGGGGAACTATGGGTCGTAGATGTGGTAGTTTTGATGCTGGGGAGAGTTGAGTTTTGGGAAAAGTACAGGGTAGGGAAGCAAAATTTACAATGACCATTTAGTTGTTTTTTTCTCAGCAGGCACGACGTCAATTGTTTTGAAACCAAACATATATTGATGTCATAATCATACCTAACACTATTATCCATACCTTTTCAGAAACTTTTGCCCATATGAGTAATCAGGAAAGCAAACGTCAAAGAGTGTGTGATTTGCTGAATGCACTCGTCACACCAAAGGAGATTTCAAAAATAGTTGGAGTGTCCATAAAGACTGTTTATAATGGAAAGAAGAGAATGACTATGAGCAAAACTATTACGAGAAAGTCTGGAAGATACTATTAAAGAAGAATGGGAGAAGTTGTCACCTGAATATTTGAGGAACACTTGCGCAAGTTTCAGGAAGCGTGTGAAGGCAGTTATTGAGAAAGAAGGAGGACACATAGAATAAAAACATTTTCTATTATGTCAATTTTCTTGTGGCAAATAAATTCTCATGACTTTCAATAAACTAATTGGTCATAGACTGTCTTTCAATCCCTGCCTCAAAATATTGTAAATTTTGCTTCCCCACCCTGTATATTTTATAAGTAGTGACATAAAAAATGTTTTGGTAAATCATTCTTTAACCTCCTAAGACCCACTGTCCACATTTGTGGACAAGAGTTTCACAACTTTATATAAAAAAAAAAAAAAAGAAAAGAAAACTGTCCACCACAAAGGACATTCCATAAAAATTTAAAAAACTACATCTGAAAAAACTGTTGCATCATGATGTTTCCAATATCGGCTTATTTCATAAAAAACAAAAAAGCTTGTACTTTGCTGACATGTCCTGGGTCTGAGGAGGTTAAAATGTAAACGGCAATTAATATACAGTATTAATACCCAGGCGTGGCTGCAGAGACCAGAGGTGGTGGAAGTTCTCCATAAGTACTGGGACGTACCTTACCTATTTCTGTCAGGGTTTCCTCCAGGATTTTTGGAAACTGTGGGGGAGAGCTTCGTATTCCAAAAATGACTAATACCTCTGAAAATATTGGTTCTATCAACTTGCGGAGATATTTAATGTAGAGACAGGATTAATGTTAGCAGTAAATCTGGTCATGTAGAACTTATCAGAACTTTCTTTTGTATTGTCCTCTATATGATGAACTGAGAGCATCTTTGTTTAACCTCCTGAGACTCAAGAAATGTCAGCAAAGTATAAGCTTTTTTTTTTTTTTTTTAAATTAAAGAAGTGCCTATATTGGAAACATCATGATGCAACAGTTTTTTCAGATGCAGTTTTTTAAACATTTTTATGGAATGTTCTTTGTGGTGGACAGTTTTCTTTTCTTTTCTTTTTTTTTTGTATAAAATTGTGAAACTCTTGTCCACAAATGTGGACAGAAAACCCATAGCTGGGTCTTAGGAGGTCAATGACATGTTTATCCAAAACCCTGATATGTTCTGGAGCACTGATGATGACAAGATGAAATGGTTGTTTAGTTCAAATGCATATAAATGAGCATTATTTGTTTGTAAAGCCTGGAAAAAATGGCAGATGTGTTTGTTTAAATAGGTCAGTGCATTGTCTTGTTCATATTTATTGTGCCTATTGTCTGGTATTTGGTCTTTGGTTTCTATTTTTGGGGTCTTATAAGCTCATTTAAGGGCTGGGCATATTCTTATGTAGGACACAATAATACAAACTCATTCATTCATTCATTCATTGTTAATACTAAATAAATAAATAAAATAATAATAAAAGGGGTGACACACAGCAAGAAGGTCAAGGGTTCCGTTCCAACCAGGGACCTTTCTGTGTGGAGTTTTTCATGTTCTCTCCGGGTATGCTGGCTCCTCCCACCATCCAAAGACATGCACTGATAGGTTAACTAGTCAACCGAAATTACCAATAGGTGTGAACGTGACAGCGACTGGTTGTTCGTCTCTATACGTCAGCCCTGCGGTGAACTGGTGACTCATCCAGGGTGTACCCCGCTCGCCTGGGATAGGCTCCAGCCCCCCCATGACCCTAGTGAGGATAAAACAGATTCAGAAAATGAATGATCGATTGAATAATAATAATAATAATAATAATAATAATAATAATAATAATAATAATAATAATAATAATAATAATAATAATTTGGTGGGTTCTTTATTTATGTATTTTTAGGAGGACAAAGAGAAGGACAATGAGGGAGAGAGGAGTGTGTATGTCCTGAAAATATGTAAATGAGTGTGTGTCAGCCACCATCAGACACAGAGGAGTCATGTGATCTCCAGCTATATTTGGTGTCTATTAGGCTCACACACTGTTCTGAGCATGAGAGATTCATTAACAGAGCAGAGTAATGGACTCATAATTCAGCATGGTCATTAGAGAGGAGGAAGGAGCACTCATTACACTATAACACACACACACACACACACACACACCATAGTAACAGGTAGCAGCAGATGCAACAGGAAACACACATTTCTCTGTTTCTGTTTGATATAATCATTATGTCTCGTAAATGTTTTGGAGAGGTTGTGGATTTTTAGCGCACATATGATGCATTCAAGGGGAAAAAAAGACACATGAACACATCATCGTCATCATCATTATCATCATCATCAGTTCCTCTGCAGAATATTTCAGGGTCACAGGAGGACAGACTGGTGGATGTGACCTTCCTCTGTTTCGTGTCTCATCTTTGATATGAATTCACTCATGCAAACATTATATTCTATTGACTCGGTTGCCATGGTGGGTGTAACAGCGTTATAGTATCTGCTAATATCATTGGTTTAGTGTGTTAACGTGGCCCCTTGCAGCAGTGTCTCTCATGAATTGCCATCAGATAGTGTCTACGGCTGCTTAAACTACTGATCTCCAGTCAGATCTGTTTTACTAATGGATTGGCAGTGATAAGTGAACATATGGAGCTGTCCATGGTGCTGATTCTGGTTTAACCCATAAAGACCCAGTGGTACTTTAGCGGCAGTTCCAAATGTGTTTATTTTTCCCTATTTTTAACCTTTCTTAAATGATTTATCATCATTTATTCTAATAATTAATAAAAAAATAAAAATCACATATTTTCTTAGCTGAGCGTAAACCAAGTGTGTCCATTCACTGTCATTGATCCAACTCCATGGGTTTTACTGCTGAATCAATGTTGTAGAAGATGACGGTGTGCCCACACTAACTACGGAGCCTCTGAATGTCCAAATGGGCCATATGTGATGACCATGAAAAGACGACAAACTGTATTTTACACCAATTATTTGTATGGATTGATAGGAAATGTAGCTGGATACTTTTCACATAATATATTATTTTAACAATTTGAGTCATAATTTACTAAGGTTGGGAAAGCCTTGGTAAGATTTACATTGTATTTCCTCAGAGTAGAAATCATCTCCATATCAATATCAGAAGTCAGGAAACCTGATTCCTGTCATATGTCAGTGTCTATGGACCTGTGGTTCTTGATGTAAGGATGACTGTCGAGTTCAGCTGCTTTTCATTTAAGCAGATTTTAGCTTGTACTAGGGGTGTAACGGTACAGAAAAAATTGGGTTTGGTACGTTTTCGGTACAGGGGTCTTTGGTTCGATACGTTTTTGGTACAGTGTGTGTGTGTGTGTGTGTGTGTGTGTGTGTGGGGGGGGGTGCTCCATAACTATCACTGTATGGAATGTCTATAGGGGAAACCCTGCACATGAGTTCTGTTTGCAGCCACCCTGCTCATACTTTATGTGTTTTGCTTCAAGGTTCGTGTGGAAACTTAAGGCAAGTGTTTGCGTTCTTCACATAGGCTACATGTATTCGTAGTACAGTACACCTCTGTATTGCATCGAAGACCCCAAACCGAAATGGTTTGGTCCAAATGAGTGCACCATTACACCCCTAACTTGTACTGTCCCTGGTTTCTTAGCTACACTGTAAAAAATGACTGTAGAATTAACAGCAAAAAGTTGTAAAATTGCAACATAAAAAACTGTAAGTGACAATACAATGCAAAGTTGTTTATTTGAAAAGATTTTTGTGTTAACGATTGAATCAAATATAGCTGTAGTTCTTACAGGAAGAGTATGTGAACAAAACCAGATTTGTATGTAGAAAATGATGTATTTCTATTGTTTTTAGAAAATAAAACTGTAAATTGAAATACAATGTGGTGCTGTTTAAATTGCAAGACCATAATGTTGAAATAACAGCGTATTTGCTTTAAAATACAGGATGGGGAAGCAAAATTTACAATATTTTGAGGCAGGGATTGAAAGACAGTGTATGACCAATTAGTTTATTGAAAGTCATGAGAATTTATTTGCCACAAGAAAATTGACATAATAGAAAATGTTTTTATTCTGTGTCCTCCTTCTTTCTCAATAACTGCCTTCACACACTTCCTGAAACTTGCGCAAGTGTTCCTCAAATATTGGGGTGACAACTTCTCCCATTCTTCTTTAATAGTATCTTCCAGACTTTCTCGTAATAGTTTTGCTCATAGTCATTCTCTTCTTTCCATTATAAACAGTCTTTATGGACACTCCAACTATTTTTGAAATCTCCTTTGGTGTGACGAGTGCATTCAGCAAATCACACACTCTTTGACGTTTGCTTTCCTGATTACTCATATGGGCAAAAGTTTGTGAAAAGGTATGGATAATAGTGTTAGGTATGATTATGACATCAATATATGTTTGGTTTCAAAACAATTGACGTCGTGCCTGCTGAGAAAAAACAACTAAATGTTCATTGTAAATTTTGCTTCCCCACCCTGTATATATATATATATATTTTAAAAAGTTATAAAAAAGTAAACATTTAACAACGTAACATTTTAAACTTGTAAATGAATGGGTTGGTAGAGTTGGTAGAGCGGCTCGTCCAATAACCAAAGAGTTGGTGGTTCGAATCCTGGCTCTGACTGTCCATATGTCAAATTGTCCATGGAAGACACTGAACCCTAAATTGCTCCCAGTTGGACCTGGTGGTTTTGGAAAGTGCTTTGGACACCATGAAGGCGTAGAAAATGTGCTAAATAAGTGCAGCCCATTTACCATTTAAATCCAGTGTTAAATCTACATGTTTAAAATGTTAAATCTACATGTTACTCCGCAAATATGTTTACAGTTGGATGTGTTTTTTACAGTATTGTTCTGGTAACCACAGCTGCCAGTTTTTTTCTGTAAAAACAACAGGTTTTTTTTTTACAGTGTACCCAGTCAATGCAGCAGTGTTGGTGTGATTCAATCTAATGCCAGTGCAAAAGTCAGTATTGACCGAAAAACAGTCCACCTTGTGAAATCAGAACCTAGAGCAAGGATACTGCACTCTGCCTCATGTCTTATTTATCTGAACTACTGAATTAAAAGGGGGGAAAAAAACAATTAATAACAAGAAAAAAGAGAATGAATCAGATCCAGATGGTTGTCTCACTTGAAAGGGTGCAAATACTGTAAAATTCAAGACATAAACCCTCTCTTTCCTCAGTTAATCATATTTTTATGATAGAAACATCACTGTCCAGATTGTGTTAGAACAGCGATGATGTGTAGTCAGTGATAAACAAAAGAATAAACAGATTTCATCAGCAGCAGGATGACAATAAGTGCAGTTAAATGCAGATTAAAACACAAAATGCTGATTAATAAAGAGAAAGAGAGAGGAGAGGAGCGATATGAGGGGAGATCAGATTACACACACTGAGCGCTCATCTCATAAATGCCTCTCTTTATTTATCTGTCCTATTTGTTTATTCGCTGACCTCTGTTTGTTCTGCATGAATCCGCTTTCACTAAAACAGCTTGAGTTTGACCCCGCACTTTCGCACAAATGAACATAAGCACATGCCGCAGTCAGAATAAATGAAAAAACCAGAGGAAAGCAGCTGAGTTCAACCTTCGTAATAATCCTCAGCAACACAGTTAGAGTAATTGATCGGAATGAAGAGAGGTCAGAATTAACAGTGTGTGGTGTGTTTTTGTTTTTTGTAGTCACGCCATCTGTGTGTAATTATCTATTGAGCCAGCTTCATGTGTCGGAGCCAAAGCTTGAATGTTTGATATTGCTGTCTGTTCACACTCATTTGACTCACTTAAATGGCTCAAAGCTGAATTACAAGTAGAAAAAAAAAAAAAAAAAAAAAGCAGAGTGAAAAGCTGTTTTTCTTTGAAAGACATCTTACCATTGAATCCAACACACCAAGTACTATGAGCATATGTCAGTCTGTCTGACCAACAAAGGCAGAAGGTGTACAGCAAGTGAGCTGAAAGCTGAAAATGATGAGTTCAGGCAGGACACGTACATCAGAGGGAACCGTGTTATTGAGTGATGTTCTGGAACATTACCACAAGGATGACGCAGAAAATCACAACCCCCTCTAGCAGAGACTGACATTCACAAACCCCCATCCCCATATGCACAGGGATAATTACCCCCACCCCCTGAAGGGGAGGCAAGGGGTGTTGGTTTTGATTCAGTTTGTTTGTTTAAGGAGTGATATTGACCGAACCATTTTAACTTTGTTTTATCGTTCCTTTATTGAGTGTGTTTTATCTTTTTGTCTGGTGCACTGAAAAAAATTGGGGGTGTTATTTACTTAGGAAAACTTAGGAAAGTATTTGCACTTAGAATTGTAAGTAAATTCTACATGGACGATCATCAAGTAAACTTTACTTGCGGATATATGTTTATTTTACTAGCAAACCTCAGGTAATTTACTGATGATTATTAATATGGTCATTGAATTTTACTTTCTCTTTCTATGTAAGTTTTACTTACATTCTGACTGCTTTGTTAAAAAATGCTAATGCTAATGCACCCAAAGCTAATGGCTTTACAAGGTAATGTTCAAATACTGTAATGTTTTGGCAAAACAAAGTTACCAGAGAGTGAACATTGGTTACACTTCTCAACAGTGACATTTACTTTCATAAAACAATGCATGTTAAAAACAGCGTAGACTGTCTGACAGCAGCACAGACCATTCAGTTATGGTGTCAAACTGAAATATTCCTTCCACTCAGTTCACTCAGATACTCTCCCCTACAGGCAGAACTTGAGTCACAGAACTACGGAACACAGAACAGCAACTTGCTTTTAACAAATATTTACAACTTGCAAGGTAGCGCACCGTCACATGACACAATGACACTGCAAACTACGTGAGTCACATGACTCGGCATAAACTGCCCCCATTACAATCAGTGTGGCTCACTACAATACTTTTTGTAACTTTTATTAATGGACAATATTTAAGTAACATTTACACAACATTTACAATTTTTTTCTGCAGTTTACATTGTCTATCAAAACTTACTTGGTATTTCTAGGTTCATGTGTAATGACTATAACCTTTGAATATTATGTGAAAATACATAATACAACTTGCTCTTCCCACACAGTTTATTTATTACACAAATGACATATTTAGTTTTACTTGAATAATTCCAGTTGTCACTGATACTTACAATTAGAAAATAAAAATTGTGACTGATAACCTAATAAATATTACTGCACCAAAAAAATATTTTTTTTCAGTGTGGCGTGGTTCGGTCAGACCTCAGTTGCAGACAAAAACTCACTGAATCAAATAGTGAGATGGTCCAGTCACCTGATTGGTGAGTCCCAGTCTTGTCCCGCCTCCCTGTACACTAAACAGGTCCAGAGGATGGTTTCATCAGTTCTTAATAATGACTCCCATCCTTTACGAGGTGAATTTCAGCTCCTTTCCTCTGGACGGAGGTTCTTTGTCCCAAGGTGCAGGACACAGCGTTCTAAAAACAGCTTTGTTCCTGTCGCCGTCACTGAGCTCAATAAGAAATAGTGACATTGCACTTTACTAACTTATTTTAGTTATTTATTCCATTTCTTTGCTCTATTTATTATTATTATTGTGACTTCAAATTTTTACATTTTTTAATTTTATGTTCTTATCCTGTTTTTTTATCCCGGATTGTTTTTATCTTTTCTGGTTTTTATTGTGTTTTATTGCATCTTGTTTTTATGTATTTCATCTTATCTATTTTATTCCTTTACTTATCCATGCTGCTATACCGATGAATGGTGGAACACTGAGCACTTTTTGTCTTTTTGTTCTGTCTGTAAGCGTGATCAGGTACCTGTCTGGCATGTTTAATGTATGTTGTTGTAATGCCAAGGCAATTACCTAGACTGCAAAACAAATCTACCTACGGCTATAAATAATGTAACCTTGATATTTTACTTTTTTTAAATAGAATTATGCATCTCAGAACATTTCCCTGTGGTCTACATAAACTGTAAATGCTCTGCTTGGGTCTGAATTCTTCATTAATTCAACTCCACAGGTCCTTCTTCAACCCTATTTCTGAGTAATGACACCAGAAAGGTCGTTTTGAGCGCTGGCCCTTTAAATGCAAATGAGCCACTTAATGCCCCACCCCCTGCAGGTTATTGGCTGTGCTGCTCTGTCCTATTCCAACAACAACTGAACATTATAGGTAATTGGCTCGAAGTTTGGACATATTTTCAGTTTTTACTACAACCGCTGCTGCTGATAAACAATTATATGTGGAAATGTCGTGACGTAACTAGTTACAGATGTAACAAATTAAGCAGGAATTAAAACAGACTCTAGAAATCCACTTGATTTTTGCCAAAAATGAATATAAAGATAGCTTTGCAGCACCTGGAGGGTTCAAATTCAAACTTTATGAACCATTAGGGTCCAAATACACAAATAAATGAACCAAAGACTAATAAAAGTGGGTTTAGCAAAATATGACCCCTTTAACACTCTAGCAGCAAAACTATTGGTTGAATTCATACCAAATTGGGTTTATAGATTGCCAGTGACCCAGAATAGATCTGATTATATTTTGGGAAAAGTAGGTCAAATTTCAATTTTTTTTAATGAATTTTTAATTATTTTTTTTTTTTCCCATTTACTTATAATGGGCAAAATTTCAAATGTCTGTAGCAGTAAAACTATTGGTTGAATTCATACCAAATTGAGTTTATAGGTTGCCAGTGACCCAGAATAGATGCCATTAAATTTTGGGAAAAGTAGGTCAAAGATCACATTTTTCATGATTTTTTTTTTTTTTCTCCCATTTACTTATAATGGGCAACATATCAAATGTCTATAAAAACATCAAATTTGTTTCAGTTTACTTCAAACTCGGCACATATATTGGGTACGGTTACATGATGTTTTTTAAATCAAATTAAATCAAATATAGAGACAATTGATATGCTGACATAAGCACAGGCATAGACATGATGACATCAGCTGGATCGATGCCAAAATAAGCTACAATACATGGGAGGGGCGGGGTTTATTGTGCCTGGAACCACTTGTTATTACTTTATTCAGAAAGAGGTCGGGGATGTGAAGGAGATGATTTTTGTCACCGATGTGTAGGTTGATGAATCAGCCGGAGTGAGTGTTACAGTAAACAGTAAACACAATCTCAGGTTTAAAGTGCACTAATTAGATTGAGACAGAATGAACGTTTTGATGAAAAGATGCATGTGACCAGCTTGAACTACAGCAAAAGCTCAATTTCAGGCCAGACCCTTATGTTAGATTGAATCTTTTACATGAAATGACTGTGTGTGAACATGTCAGTCTGATCAACCAGGCAGAAAGTGCACGAAAAGTGAGCAGAAAACTGAAAATGATCGGTTCAGGCAGGACTACGTCAGATCAGGTTGAACCATTTCTATTTGGTGATGATTCTGCAAGAGGGACAACCTCTGAGATCACCAAACCTCCAATACATGACAATTCATACATTTTCTACATTTTCTACATTTTCAATTAATACATGACAATTCATACATTTTCTACATTTTCTACATTTTCAATTAATACATGACAATTCATACATTTTCTACATTTTCAATTAATACATGACAATTCATACATTTTCTACAATTTCTACATTTTCAATTAATACATGACAATTCATACATTTTCTACCTTTTCTACATTTTCTACATTTCTACATTTTCAATTAATACATGACAATTCATACATTTTCTACATTTCTACATTTTCTACGTTTTCTACATTTTCTACATTTTCAATTAATACATGACAATTCATACATTTTCTACATTTTCTACATTTCTACATTTTCAATTAATACATGACAATTCATACATTTTCTACATTTCTACATTTTCAATTAATACATTTTCTACATTTTCTACATTTCTACATTTTCTACATTTTCTACATTTTCAATTAACACATGACAGTTCATACATTTTCTACATTTTCTACGTTTTCTACATTTTCTACATTTTCAATTAATACATGACAATTCATACATTTTCTACATTTCTACATTTTCTACGTTTTCTACATTTTCTACATTTTCAATTAATACATGACAATTCATAAATTTTCTACATTTTCTACATTTCTACATTTTCAATTAATACATGACAAGTCGTACATTTTCTACATTTTCAATTAATACATGACAATTCATACATTTTCTACATTTCTACATTTTCAATTAATACATGACAATTCGTACATTTTCTACATTTTCAATTGATACATGACAATTCATACATTTTCTACATTTCTACATGTTCAATTAATACATGACAATTAATGACATTCATGTGGTTCAAATATGTTCTACAGCAGGGGTGTCAAACTCATTTTAATTCAGGGGCCACCTTCAGCCCAATTCGATCTCCCTGCCCCTGCTCACTCATGCATGAAAATCTGGGTCTGTAAATTTGAACAAATATCCACCAATCCACTACCTACTGACATCCATAAAAGAAAATTCAAACAATTATCAAATGTGGAACTGGGGGTAATTTTTCAAAATGTTTAGTTTTTTTTTTTTTTTTTTTTCTATACACCCTGTATATATGAAATCACTTGGTATTTCGAAAATGTTGTCATTAAAATTAAGTTACAATTAAACTGACACTTTTTTATAAACTGACTCTATTTTTAGAAACTAAAACCCATCACTTCACACACTGTCTTTTATCATCCTGTGCTCTGAATGATGTAAGCAGATTCACCTACTATGATATATGGAGAAAATAATATACTGTATGTTGTATGAGACTAAAGTGAAACATTCTATATGCATTCATGTAAGTATGCATGCCCTTCTTGACTATATGCACATAATCAGCAGCCTCCTGAATGCATATAGATGGAGATTTTACAAGCCACAATTACAATGAGTCATTACAAAGGAAATATATTATGTAAAAGCTAGATTTCCCCCTTTTCACTGAACAGGTGACATGAACCCCCTCAAACTGAATCATGCATATTTGAACCAGATATATATATATATATATATATATATATATATATATATATATATATATATATATATATATATATATATTTTTTTTTTTTTCTTTGCAGGTTTATAGGTGGATGAATAAGGTGGTATGCACGGTGTAGCGAAGGCGAAATGAATGAACACAGAGCATGTTATAAATGGACGTTAACCATGGAGCGTGGCTTTGTGGAGTTGTATGAAAAGGTGGTAATGACCAGCTCAGACTGAACTACAGCAAAGCTCCCTGTGGATATAGGTCTATACAGACAGGTAAATGTTAAAACGTTTCTAATAAGCAGGTTTTCGACCTGGAAATAGCACTGGGATGTTAGCTTTACAGGGGTCATATTTCACTAAACCCACTTTTATTAGTCTTTGGTTCATTTATTTGTGTATTTGGACCCTAATAGTTCATAAAATTTGATTTTGAACCCTCCAGGTGCTGCAAAGCTAAAATTCATCAAAAATGTGAACTTTGACCTACTTTTCCCAAAATGTAATGACGTGTATTCTGGGTCCCTGGCAATCTATAAACCTAATTTGGTATAAATTCACCCAATAGTTTTGCTACTACAGACTTTTTTTTTTCCCCATTTACTTACAATGGGTAAAATTTCAAATAAGATTTTAATAATTCATGAAAAAAATTTACTTTAACCTACTTTTCCCAAAATGTAATCAGATTTATTCTGGGTCCCTGGCAATCTATAAACTTAATTTGGTATGAATTCACCCGATAGTTTTGCTGCTACACACTTTTTTCCCCCATTTATTTACAATGGGTGAAATTTCAAATAAGATTTTAATAATTCATGAAAAAATTTACTTTAACCTACTTTTCCCAAAATGTAATCAGATTTATTCTGGGTCACTGGCAATCTATAAACCAAATTTGGTATGAATCCAATCAGTAGTTTTGCTGCTAGAGTGTTAAAGGGATCATATTTCGCTAAACCCACTTTTATTAGTCTTTGGTTCATTTATTTGTGTATTTGGACCCTAATAGTTCATAAAATTTGATTTTGAACCCTCCAGGTGCTGCAAAGCTAAAATTCATCAAAAATGTGAACTTTGACCTACTTTTCCCAAAATGTAATGACGTGTATTCTGGGTCACTGGCAATCTATAAACCTAATTTAGTATAAATTCACCCGATAGTTTTGCTGCTACAGACTTTTTTTTTCCCCATTTACTTACATTGGGTGAAATTTCAAATAAGATTTTAATAATTTGTGAAAAAAAAGTACTTTAACCCTTTCATGCAATTATGAGAACCTTAGTCAAGATAATTTTCCTGAGTGCTTTTATTCCTCTTTAGGCATGAAAAAAACAATGCGATCGAGTTTTTGTTTGTTTTTTTTAAGCAGTTACAAAACTGTCCACTCAGCCGGACCCCATGCATTTAAGACTTAATATTAGAAAGTGATATGGAAAACTATGCAATAAAAACACTTTTAATGCTGCTAATTCGATGTTTTCACACATTTTAACATATTTTAATGTTAGTTATTATTCACTTCATGGAGATATTATGCAAAAAAAGACCCTGTTTTGTTTGTTGATTTACACTAAAACATGTTACTGTAGATCAGGTTTATCAAGAATGGCATAGATACAGTAAGTTTGAATTGGACAGTATGGGATGATGCATAAGTGTCCACTGTGTTGGCAAATAAAACCCATGAATATACAAGAGAACAGCTCTATAGAATAGATGTCCACTGTAGTGACCACTATGCATGAAAGGGTTAACCTACTTTTCCCAAAATGTGATCAGATTTATTTTGGGTCACTGGCAATCTATAAACCAAATTTGGTATGAATTCAATCAGTAGTTTTGCTGCTAGGAGTGTTAAAGGGGTCATATTTTGCTAAGCCCACTTTTATTAGTCTTTGGCTCTTTTATTTGTTTATTTGGATTGTAATTGTTAAAAATGTTTGAATTTGAACCCTTCAGGTGCTGCTAAGCTATCTTTATGTTCATTCTGGCAAAAATTGAGTAGATTTTTACAACCCTTTAAATTCCTGTTTAATTTGTTACGTTTTATAACTAGTTACATCACAACATTTGCGCATATAAGGTCAAGACTTCCGACAAACGTTTCTCCGAGTACGACATAATTGTTTATCAGCAGCAGCGGTTGTAGTAAAAACTGAAAATATGTCCAAACTTCGAGCCGATTACCTAAAATGTTCAGTTGTTGTTGGAATGGGACAGAGCAGTACAGTCAACAGCGTGGAGGGGGTGGGGCATGAAGTGGTTCATGTGCATTTAAAGGGCCAGCGCTCAAAATGACCTTCCTGGTGTCATTACTCAGAAATAGGCAAAGCAAGGCAGGTTTATTTCTATAGCACATTTCATGTATACATAAAACATTAAAATCATTACAAGAGGGAAGCAATAAAAAGTATAGGCATGAGAGAAAAACCACAAAAAAGCAAAAACAGATAAATAGATAAAACAGATAAAAGCTTAAAAGAAGCAGTGCAGATCTGAACTGATGAATAAAAACTCGATTCAAATGCAGCTGAGAACAGGTGGGTCTTTAACCTGGATTTAAATAAACTGAGTGGTTTAGGGTTGATGATGGACCTGTGGAGTTGAACTAATGAAGAATTCAGACCCAAGCAGAGCATTTACAGTTTATGTAGACCACAGGGAAATGTTTTAAAATGCATAATTTCTTTTTTTTTTTTTTTTTTTTTTAAAGCAAAATACCACTCCTTTAACACTGTAGGACATTTAGTACTTCAACATTTACAAAGCACTCAAGGATTTCACATTTGAGAACATTTGTGTCATTCTAAAATGGAACAAAAGCTGTTCTTTTTTTGTAAATATTAACAAAGGTGTGCCACAAGGTTATAGTCAAGGCCCACTTTAATTGTTGTTTTACATTTGCAGGGGCATGTGTAGAAAGTGTGACATCGTTTTACTTGTTTTATGAAAAAAAAAGAAAAAAAAAACAAGAAATAGAGAGAGAGAGAGATTTAAAAATATTTTCCTTGATCTGAGGTTATTTTAGTGAAAAGCCTTAATGTAAAACATCACTTACTCATCTGCTTTAATAAAATTTTCACTCTGATGCTAATGAGGAGCAACATGTCAAAGTACGATCTTTTGACTTGGACCTGTGGAGTTGAATTAATGAAGAATTCAGACCCAAGCATAGCATTTACAGTGTATGTAGACCACAGGGAAATGTTTTAAAATGCATAGTTTCTTTTTTTTTTAAAGCAAAATACCACTCCTTTAACACTGTAGGACATTTAGTACTTCAACATTTACAAAGCACTCAATTAACTTTCGAGGACATTTGTGTCATTTTAAAATGGAACACAAGCTGTTCTTTTTTGTAAATATTAACAAAGGTGTGCCACAAGGTTATAGTTAAGGCCCACTTTAATTGTTGTTTTACATTGGCAGGGGCATGTGTAGAAAGTGTGACATCGTTTTACTTGTTTTATGAAAAAAAAAAAAAAGAAAGAGAGAGATTTAAAAATATTTTCCCTGATCTGAGGTTATTTTAGTGAAAAGCCTTAATTTAAAACATCACTTACTCATCTGCTTTAATAAAACGTTCACTCTGATACTAATGAGGAGCAACACGTCAAAGTACGATCTTTTGACTTGGACCTGTGGAGTTGAATTAATGAAGAATTCAGACCCAAGCATAGCATTTACAGTGTATGTAGACCACAGGGAAATGTTTTAAAATGCATAATTTCTTTTTTTTTTTCTTTTTTTTTTAAAAAGCAAAATACCACTCCTTTAACACTGTAGGACATTTAGTACTTCAACATTTACAAAGCACTCAAGCATTTATTTAACTTTCGAGGACATTTGTGTCATTTTAAAATGGAACACAAGCTGTTCTTTTTTGTAAATATTAACAAAGGTGTGCCACAAGGTTATAGTCAAGGCCCACTTTAATTGTTGTTTTACATTGGCAGGGGCATGTGTAGAAAGTGTGACATCGTTTTACTTGTTTTATGAAAAAAAAAAAAAAGAAAGAGAGAGATTTAAAAATATTTTCCCTGATCTGAGGTTATTTTAGTGAAAAGCCTTAATTTAAAACATCACTTACTCATCTGCTTTAATAAAACGTTCACTCTGATGCTAATGAGGAGCAACATGTCAAAGCACGATCTTTTGACTTTTTTTTTTTTTTTTTTTAATCTCCTGTGTATAATACTTTATTTTTATCATGGACATGTAATCTGTCATTTCTTGAATATCTGTCCTGGTAGACTTCTGTCCTCGTGGAACTGATATTGAGCTGTAGTTTCTGAACACCAGCTCTGTCTTTTCTGCATTTTCTGTTTTTCTTCTTTGATTTGATGTGGTTCTCAGCCTGTTCTTTCTCCATATGCCTCTGCCTCTGGTTGGTTTAACAGTGTAATATAATCAGATTGGGCTCATTATCTAAATGTGTGTCGAAGTAGATTTTAACAAACCGTTGTTCAACTGTTGACTTTATTTAAGTGGTTTTCACACAGTTGGCCAGTGTAGAGCACATTTTTAGCCTCCAGAACAACATGTCTCAGTATGTTTTACTCTGTCTCTCCAAGCTCGAACATCTTATCCTTAAAGCACTATGACACAAACCTGATTCACACCTGATTATTTCGTATATTTAATGTTTAACCCTTTAAACCCTAAGCCTGAAATGGTCCATCTGGACTTTTTTTTTTTTTTTCTTATTTTGACGGTAAAAAGGTTAGAAAATATATTGTGAGTCAGTCCTTTTGCCCATTTTTCTAGAGCACTTACAACTTTCAAAATCTAGCAGTCATTTACAATGTACTGCATGTTATAGTATTTTATTTATTTATTTTGTTTATTTGCACGTTACAAACCGCAAGAGAAAAAAAAAAAAAAAAAAAAAAATCATCCAAGTAACACCATTGTGCAGGAGAGGACAGAAGCCAAAAAAAGGCTTATGTAAATACCTCCCTGGAAATAAACAATGCACAAGACAAAAAAGAAAATAAAAAAATATATATACTAATAATAATAATACATAAATAAATAATAAATTAAAAATATAGTATAATTGAAATGATAATCTGCAGTAAAAACAACAAATTAAATGATATACAGCCTTACAGTTAGAGTCCTTTTCAGATGTTTTTTTAAATACTAATAAAGAAGATGTTGATTGAAGTTCAGGTCGTAGATTATTCCAAAGACGTGGTCCACGATATTTTTGAAAATACTGACTGACAGAAGTTCGGTTAGTACTGAGGATAAAATTTGCTTGAGCATCGTGTAGGATAATTGTGAATAACAGAAGACAATGTAAAAAAATTCTGGAAAAACTTCAGGACGGACATGAGTTAAGTGACCATATTTGTTCATGAAATAATACTTTAAAAAAAAAAACAAAAAAAACAACATGTATTTATTGAGATTTTTTTCTTTCAACTCATACAATTTACAAACAAACAACAAGGCACGTAGAGAGTATATATGTAAATAAAAATACAAAATACACACACAAGAAAGAAACTAATAATAATATCACAGAACAAAAATCTAATAAATAAGAATATTAATTTATGTCATCCATCCAGCCATCAACAGGTATATTATTACTTACAAGAATATTGTAGAAAAGGGTGTAAGTCTATTCTTTGTTGTGTAACTTATCTTTTCTAGACCAAGATAAAAAAAATCATTCCCTGCATGTTATAATACAGCTTCCAGTACAGATGTGAGTGAAATTACTGTAATGACCCAATAAAACCTATAAAGTGCAATGTGTCAGGTTTCACAAACTGTTGGAATTTGTCCAATCGCACAAACAGTGAAAGAGTTACAGTCGTCCAAACTGCATATTCACCGGGTGTGTCAGCGATGACACATCAGGTTTCAAAGGGTTAAAGGTTGCATTCAGGAGCCACAAAATGAATCATTGAACCAGGACAAAACAGGATGCTAGTTTTTGTGCCTGCAAGTAACTAAGCGCATAAAAATTGGTCAAAAAAACTCCTGAAAAATTAATAATTCACAATATGAGACCTTTAATGAACACTGGGTTTATGGCGTATTTGATCTCATGCAATTCTTCATCCAATCATTTTCAGCTCGTGAATTTTAAACGATAAAAACTGTTTTAGATAAACCGCTGTCTCCTAATGAAAATACAGGATGGAGATGTCACATTTATGAGCTAATTCCACATTTTAACGATCAGTATTAAAATGAAAACCCTTCTGCACCTGCCAGATAAGACGTCGACTGGCACAGTGGCCGAAACAATAGTAAGTTAGTTTAACCCGTAAAGACCCACTGGTACTTTTGTGGTAGTTCATAAATTAGATTTTCTCTGTATTTTGTCTTTCTTTTTTCATTTTTATCATTTTTTAAATTGATTTCCAATAGAAAAACATACATAACACCTCAACACATGCCACACTAATTGCACAATAAAATGCCAACTAACCTCACTGCGCACACACACAAAAAAAGCACTGTCAGAGAAAAATCAAATACTACTACTACTACTACTACTACTACTACTACTACTAATAATAATAATAATAATAATGGCACACATGGAGTAAATTTAAAAAAAAAAAAAAAATAGCCTTTCTTAACCTCCTAAGACCCAGCTATGGGTTTTCTGTCCACATTTGTGAACAAGAGTTTCACAACTTTATACAAAAAAAAAAAGAAAAAAAAAAAAAAAAAGAAAAGAAAACTGTCCACCACAAAGGACATTCCATATAAAAATTTTAAAAACTGTATCTGAAAAAACTGCTGCATCATGATATTTCCAATATAAACACTTATTTAATTAAAAAAAAAAAAAAAAAAAAAAAAAAAAAAAAAAGCTTATACTTTGCTGACATTTCCTGGGTCTTAGGAGGTTAAGTGATTTATCACAGTTTATTGTAATATTATCCTTAGTTTGTATTTTTTTTTTTCAGCATAAATCAGGTATTTTCTTTTATTTAATTCACTGATCATGTAGATGTTCATGAAAACTCAGAGTAAATTCAAAGGTTATTATATCAAATCTAGAGAAAACTGAAGAAAAAGTGACTTTTTCAATCAAATCTCTCTTTAACTAAACATAAACCCAATGTGTCCATCCACTATCACTGATCCAACTCCATGGATTTGTCTGATCAATACATGTGAATAATTGGTGCACAATGCAGTTTGTCATCTTTTCATCAGATATGACCCATTTGGATGTTCAGAGGCTCCGTAGTTACCGTGGAAACACCTTCATCTTCTACAACATTGATTCACCAGTAAAACCCATGGAGTTGGATCAATGACAGTGGATGGACACACTTGTTTTTATGTTCAGTTAATGATAGATTTTACTGAAAAAGACACTTTTTCTTCAGTTTTCTGTTTCTGATATCATAACCTTCAACTTTAATCTGAGTATATATGAACATCTATATGATCTGTGAATGAATTAAAGGAAAATACATGACTTACACTGAAAAAAGTGCTAAATAAGGAGGATAATATTATAATAAATGCTTGTTTTTATGTCCAGTTAATGATGTATTTTACGAAAAAAGTCAATTTTTGCTCAGTTTTCTCTATTTTTGATATAACTCTTAACATTAACTTAAATTTTTACGAACATCTACATAATCAATGAATTAAACATAAGTAAATAGCTGATTATCGCAGAAAAAAACACAAAATAAAGAAGATAATATTGCCATAAATGGTGATGAATCACAAAAAAAGGTTGAATACAGAGAGAAATGTATTTGGGAATTGACACAACAGTTGCACTGGGTTTTTATGGGTTCATTTAGTTTGCCTAAAAAAGCTGTAATTTATAGTTCTGGTGGTCATGTAGTCGTGGATTTGCACAAGCCTGTGTTTGGATATAAAAAGAAAACTTCGGTAAAGTCGTTCTGTGTTGAGTCTAATCAATGTGGTTGTTATCGTGGTGGATTGGCTTTAGTTTTCTGCTCGTCTTTGCGTCGGAGTCGTAACAGATTGAAATACGCAGCTTGTTAAAACCTGATGAGTGCAGCGCAGACACTCCTTTTTTCACCCTATGTTCTTCCATCTCTCATTATCCATTTCTCTCATTCTTTGATCTTCATTGTCGTCTTTATTTTCCATCTGTGCGATTCTCTGTTAGCTCTTCTCTCTTTCTGTCACATCTTTTCTTTCACTGAGGCTGTAACATAATGTGAACTGTGGCCTGGACTTCATGGACCAAAGCATTTACGCACAGACTCAAACACGGCTCTTTTCACAAAGACGCTAATGGTAATTATGCATTTGAGTAATACTTTCAGAAATAGAAACAGAATAAGAAGGAGGAGGACGGCAATAAAACTGTGGACAATTTAATGTGTAGTTTAAGTAAAGGGCATCATTATCGTTTCCTATAGAGCATCTTTTCTTGTCCTCTTGACAGTCTCGGAGTTTAATTGGAGCTGTCTGCACTATTTAAAGCTTGTTGTTATTCTAGTGTGTAATTTTTGACATTTTAACATCACTTGGCTCATAAGGAGAGACTGGGAGTGACTCTGGATATGATCTACAACCCACAGAGAATACTCACTTATATGGAATTAAAGCAAAAAATGGAAAGCTTCGGTTCAACCTCAGTTTTTCAGTCGACAAAAATAGGAATATTGTGAAACTTTGGCCATAATAAATGAAGTTTCAGCTCAGATTTCAGTTTTTATTAAGATTAATGCCCCCATTTTGTGTGAATCTGTGGAGTAAAATTGAGGAACAAATTGTGTGTAGAGATAAAACAAATGTCAAACATAATTCAGTTTAAGATTATTTTAAAAAAAGAACTGATTCTTGTGAAGTGCAGTATTTAATAATGACTATGAGGGCTGTTTGTTTATGGATAATGTTGTAATGATAGATATACAGTAATTATTGAAGACAACTGTTGAACTATTGTTGATGTCTGTTTTTTTTTTGCATGAACTGCTGTGATAATATTGTTGTGTATAACTCAGTTACTGTATTTTGTATTAGTTGTGGGTTGAATGTTAAATATAAGAAAAATGTATTGTTTGATTCATGAATTATCGATAAAGTTATAAAAGTACTTCAGGGTTATCAATCAATCAATCAATCAATCAAACTTTATTTCTATAGCACTTTTCATACATGGTACATTTAGCACAAAGTGCTTCACAACAAAACCCCCCACTGTCCCGCGGTTGCAAATAAAAATACAAGCAACAAAGTAAAGTTTACAGCTAGACTAGCTAGACTAAAAAGATAAGTTTTGAGTTTACTTTTAAAACTAGAAGCACTCGGAGAGCGCAGACCTCCGCCAAGGCTGATCAGTGGCCCCCCCCGTGGGCCCCCCCACCCCCGATCACCACCAAAATTTAATCATTTCTTCCTTATCCCACTTCCAACAAACCCTGAAAATTTCATCCAAATCTGTCCATAACTTTTTGAGTTATGTTGCACACTAACGGACAGACAAACAAACAAACAAACAAACAAACAGACAAACAGATAAACAAACAAACCCTGGCAAAAACATAACCTCCTTGGCGGAGGTAAATATGAACACTCGCAGCGGACCTCAGGTCCTCAGGTAGGCTGTTCCATAGTTTGGGGCCATAAAAGCTGAATGAGGCCTCACCATGAGTGTTGGTGTGGACACTAGGAACAGTTAAGAGATGACTACTTGAGGACCTGAGGGTCTGAGAGGGCTCATATGTTAAAAGCAAATCAGATAAATAAATAGGGCTAAGACCATTAAGAGTTTTAAAAACCAGTAAAAGCACTTTAAAATCGATCCTAAAGCTCACGGGGAGCCAGTGCAGAGACCTGAGCACTGGTGTTATATGCTCTCTCTTTCTGGTCCTCGTCAGCAGTCGGGCTGCAGAGTTCTGGAGCAGCTGCAGCGGTGCAATGGTCTTAGGAAGACCAGAAAGGAGAGTGTTACAATAATAAATTCGACTTGTGACAAAAGCATGTATCAAAGTCTCTGCACTGGCTCGAGAGAGAAATGGTCGTACTCTGGCAATATTTTTTAAATGATAAAAAACAGTTTTGGTGACAGACCTTATGTGTGGCTCAAAGTTAAGCTCACAATCTAGTAAAACACCCAGACTTTTAACCCTCTCAGAGGAGGCGAGTGAATGGGTTTGGAGCTTAGCTTTGAGCCTCTCCCTCTGAGCATCAGGACCAACAATTAAAACCCCAGTTTTGCCCTGGTTGAGCTGGAGGAAGTTTGCTGCCATCCAGGACTTAATATCTAAAATGCAATTAAAAAGGGTGTCGATGGGGCTGAGGTCATCTGGAGACACGGCAATATAAAGTTGAGTGTCATCAGCATAACTATGAAAGTTAATGCCGTGTCTCCTGATGACCTGTCCTAGAGGCAGCATATAAAGGTTAAAAAGGGTTGGACCTAAAATTGACCCTTGGGGAACACCACAATCCATTTTGCACCTTTTTGATGAGTGTTCCCCAATACCAACATAAAAATCCCTGTTTGTTAAAAATGATTCAAACCAGTTAAAAACAGACCCAGACAGACCAACTGTGGTATGTAATCTGTTTTTAAAAATGTGGTGGTTCACTGTGTCAAACACTGCCGTAAGATCCAATAGGACCAAGATGGCAAGCTTTTTGTTGTCCATGTTGGATCTAATGTCGTTTAAAATTTTAACCAGTGCTGTCTCTGTGCTATGGTGCGCTCTAAAACCGGATTGGTAAAATTCTAGACAAAGGGACAAAAAGAGACAAAGGGCAGTTGAGTTTGATAGACATATCACCGTTTGATCATTTCGATTGGGCGCTCAAAATGATTGGATGGTGTTTTTTCAGTCCTGTCAATTCCACAGGTGACTAAATTTGTTTTATTTTTGTGTTAGAGCATTTAATTAATTAGTTGTAATCGGGGTGTGAAGGGGATTTTAAGGCATATAGTAAAAAATGCTCCAGGAAAACAACTCGGACCCCACCTTTAAATGTTAATTTGTTTTTGTTTGATTTTGTTTCTTTGCATGTTTGAAAAACAAAGAAAGAAAGAAAGAAAGAAAGAAAGAAAGAAAGAAAGAAAGAAAGAAAGAAAGAAAGAGATGCGTGACGGCGACATAAATGGTCAAACTAATTAGCTGTGTTTCCTCTCGTTGTGGCAACAGGTGTAAGGCACTATCGACACAGAACACGTTTCAGTATCATCCTTCTTGTAGCCGAAATAATCCCAGATAACTGACGTTGCTTTTCTTTTTGGCACCAAGTCTTCGTTTTCGGTTGATTTTCTCTCATTACTAATTTTTCAATGTTGTTACCGATGACTCACTCCAAACTGATTTAGAACGATTGCAAACGGTGGATCACTGCCTGCAGTGTGTGTCAGGTACTCTTGAAATTAAATGAGAACACACTGAGTTCATTTGCCTCCTACGTTGCAGGACCTACGATGTGACTATTGCGCACACGTACATTGCGATGCCGATGCTCAGACTATATATTGTGCAGCTCTATTTTATATTGATGTACATATTCTTGAGTGTTTTTTTTTTTATTTTATTTTCTCTGTTTGTTTTTTTTTGTTTTTTTTTTTAATCTAGCCAAGAACTGCCTCGAAAAAAAATTATGTTATGCACACACACTGACAATAAACATTCTTAAATCTTAATAGTACTGATTCTGTACATGTTTGCTATTTCTGGCCCAACACAATCATCTCAACATAAAAAAAGCAATAAGAAATACTAATAAATGCTGTTAGATCATCCTTGGTAAGATGTGTACATCCGAGTGAGTTGAAAGGCATCCACAGTGATCATCCTCAGATAAAGCAGTTCAGAGAAAATGTATCTCAGAAGAAATAAAACATGCAGGATTCTGATAATATGAGATGAAGGTTGTCAGAGCTTTCCTCCATAATCACTTCTGTTTCTGCTTCTCTCTGGATCTAAGAGCTTAACTCACTGGCTTTGCAACAACACACACAGTCACTGGAATGTCTCAAGGTTTATCAGCCCAGTTCTCAGATGGATGTATTTTGTATTTTGTACTAGTCCTTAGATTTTTTTCTTTTCTTTTTTTTTTTTTTTTTTTTTACAGGCATTTATGAACCGTTTCTTAGCCAGAAAACTCTCGTATTTGGCTCGTGTTGCATTCAAGGAGCTTCTGTACACTGGAAAAAATCAAAATCTTACCAAGTGTATGTTTACTAATTTCTAGTCAAAATATCTCATCACACTTAAAATAAGACATCATCACCTAAAGAGTAACTGTTCAGTGAGATATAAGAACTTATTTTTTGACAACAGATCTTGAAAATCGTATTTCAAGAAATCTTACCATAATAATTTTCACTTCACTTCAAAATCTTGAATTAAGCAAAAAAAAAATCTGCCAATGGAACAAGTGAATTAAGCAAAAAAAAAATCTTGAATTAAGCAAAAAAAAAAAAAAAAAAAAAAAAAACATCTGCCAATGGAACAAGTGAATTAAGCAAAAAATCTTGAATTAAGCAAAAAAAAAAAAATTTTTAAATCTGCCAATGGAACAAGTGAATTAAGCAAAAAAAAAAAAATAAAATCTTGAATTAAGCAAAAAAAAAAAAAAAATCTGCTAATAGAACAAGTGAATTAAGCAAAAAATCTTGAATTAAGCAAAAAAAAAAAAAAAAACAATCTGCAAATGGAACAAGTGAATTAAGCAAAAAAAAAAAAAAAAAATCTTGAATTAAGCAAAAAAAAAAAAAAAAATCTGCCAATGGAACAAGTGAATTAAGCAAAAAAAAAAAAAAAAATCTTGAATTAAGCAAAAAAAAATCTGCTAATGGAACAAGTAAATTAAGCAAAAAATCTTGAATTAAGCAAAAAAAAAAAAAAATCTGCAAATGGAACAAGTGAATTAAGCAAAAAAAAATCTTGAATTAAGCAAAAAAAAAAAAAAATCTGCCAATGGAACAAGTGAATTAAGCAAAAAAAAAAAAATCTTGAATTAAGCAAAAAAAAATCTGCTAATGGAACAAGTAAATTAAGCAAAAAATCTTGAATTAAGCAAAAAAAAAAAAAAATCTGCAAATGGAACAAGTGAATTAAGCAAAAAAAATCTTGAATTAAGCAAAAAAAAAAAAATCTGCCAATGGAACATGTGAATTAAGCAAAAAATATTGAATTAAGCAAAAAAAAAAAAAAAAAAAAAAAAAAAAAAAAAAAAAATCTGCCAATGGAACAAGTGAATTAAGCAAAAAAATCTTGAATTAAGCAAAAAAAAAAAAAAAAAAAAAAAATCTGCCAATGGAACAAGTGAAAATTCTCTTGGTAAGATCTCTTGAAATAAGATTTTCAAGGTCTATTGCCTAAAAATAAGTTCTTATATCTCACTGAAAAGTTACTCTTTCGGTGAGTATGTCTTATTTTAAGTGTGATGAGATATTTGGACTAGAAATGAGACAAATACACTTGGCAAGATTTAGATTTTTGCAGTGTAAGATATGTAAAAAATATGGATTTTTCTTATGTTTCTTCTCTGCAGCTGTGTTTCCGTACAGATTTTTTCCAGCTTTGGTGTTCTGTGAGCTGTGATGGAGTGAATAACAGAGCAACACGTTTAGCACTGATGGATCAGGCAACAGACTGGCCTTTGCTGGAAGCCCATTTGTCTCACACGTATGGTCTTTGCAGGGTTAAAGGTTTGGGCAGTCGTCCGCTTCGTCTGTGAGTCGTTTCCCTTAATGAGGCCTCAGATGGCGAACTGGACTCGACCATTTTTCATTAGCGGGATTCATTCCAGCTCCGCCTCCCTCCGACATGTACCGGCTCTACCTCTGAGGCGGCGGGCTGACCCAAACTACGCCTGATTTTTTAACAATGGAAAGCCAGATGACTTTACACCAGGGGGGAAAATGCATTTGCATCACAGTAAAGGCTGATTCACAGATTTATGGTTTTGTAGTCGTTCCTTCACCACCATATGTTGCCTTTTTTCTCACAATTACACAATTACACATATTCATAAAATCAGGGTTAAATTTGATATCATTATTTCTCTGGGTCTTGTTCCACTTCAGTCACTTTCTTTACGTTCGTTCATGAAAATGGAGTTCACTGTTAGCTAATGGATGTCAAATTCATTTTAGCTCAGGGGCCACATTCAGCCCAATTTGGTCTTAAATGGGTCAGAGCAGTAAAATAATAGCATAATAACCTGTAAATGATAACAATTCCAATTTTTTCTGTGTGTTTTAGAGTGTAAAAAGAGCAATTATGTTAGAAAAAGCTTCCCATCTACAAAATATCCTCTAACAATGTGATTAACAGGAACAACCTGAAATTTCTTAAGAAAAATAAGTGGAATTTAATGGCTAAAATTTACTTGGGGGGTCAAATGAGTGGCCATTTTTGTCAAAAAAAAAAAAAAAAAAAAGGAAGAAATGCATAGAACTGTGTTGAAATAATGCTAATACATTTGTGCACAGACTACTGATATTATTTGACAGTGGAAGCTATATTTTCAGAAATATTGGATTTTGAAAACTTTTGCTGGTGGACGGACGTGACATTACCCATGATGCTCTGGTCAGTACCAGTACTTTATTAGTAATAAAGTCATATACTTACTATTGCTAATTCTCCTCTTATTCATAAATGTTAGTATTGTGGATCTAAAACAATAACAGCTGACACAAAAACACAAAATGTGGCAGTGGACGGATGTGACATGGTTGTTACAGATCCCATCATACTGATGCTCAGCAGCCATGTCACCGTTTCCACAAATGATCCCTGTGCAAAAACTAGGATCAGAATTATTTATTGTATAGTTTATCATCATACTAAAGCGTAAATAACAATATAGAATTGTTATTTCTTTATAAAAATGCTTATTACTGGAAAACTGTTGATTTAAAAAGTGACGTGTGACATTCTTAATGTATGTATTGGCGTAACATAAGCAGGATGGATCAGCACCATACTCCATATTGAACCTGTAAAAATAAAACATGTGATATGTAGGATAGAATCTTGTAAGAAAAACTGGGGAATCTAAAAGAATAGAATATTTGTTTTTCAGGTAAATTCAGTTCAAATATAACTTGGCCATTTGTGACATGAAAATATAGCATTAATTGTGATGACCTGAAAACATAGTTCATATGACCATCAACATGTTGCAACAGAACTGAAATCCTGTAAATCTGCATAACTTGCATTTACCAACAAAAAGTTCCTTTGGGGATTCACTTCTATTGATTTCTTATGCACAAAGACATAAATAAGACCTCTAAGCAAATTTTAGCCATTAAACAATATTATCATTTACACATCTTACAGATCACAGTGGATCTGCAAAGGCACAACACATTCAGTAAAATGCATAAAATTGTTACAATAGCATTCACTTTTACTGTTTGTTCATACTTGTTCAGATTAGTCACATGTTTTGTGAAAGGATTGTTCTAAATGTAAACATTTTCATGAAATTTTACATTTTTACACTAAAACAAAAAGAACATTTTAGAGTTGGGTGCTTCTATGAAACTGGGTTCATTTTGGTGTCTGACACTTTATTAGCTTTTTAGACCCAATAGTAAAAGAGAAATGTAGACATATATCCCCCCAGAATGTACCTAATGACGACCTCAGATAAATGCAAAAAAATTCTACTCTTGCTCTGAGCCATCCCAAAATTAATGAATTTATAATAAAATATTTGGGCCAAAAATAGGACCAAAACTGGGACATGAAAAGCTACCTAGGTGTCAGTGTATTTGATCTGGAAAACATGGCTTGAAATTAGGGATGTCCGACATTGGCTTTTTTGCCAAAAACCGATATGCCGATATTGTCCAACGCTTAATTTCCAATTCCGATATCTACTGATACCGCTGCCGATATATGTGGGATATTAAACTAATTTTAGGTAACATCACATATCTCATGTCATGGAATTAACACATCACGCCTAATTTTATTGTGATGCCCCATTGGATGCATTCTCAAATGCAACAAGGCTTTCAAAATGTAAACACTGTCTGTGCAAAGAATATATACTTCAACTTAAGCTGTGGAAAAAATGGCATATTTATTTATTTTCTCTCCCTCCCTCCATGAGTCTATTACAGTGTGGCAACTCTACTGTACAATTTTGAAAACTGCACATTTCTTTCAGCAACAAACAATGCTTCATTTACGCGTCGGTAAATGCCAGTGAAATCAAGGCATTATTTTATTGGTTTTAATGATAGGCAAAAAAACCGATAACGATATTCACCGATTTTACATTTTTATGCCAATTATGCCGATAATATTGGTGGGCCAATATTATCGGACATCCCTACTTGAAATGGTTTTATATACCGCTATAAATAAAGACACTGGGTTAAATTTGTTGATCCTAGTGGTTTTTCTAATCCAGACATATGGGTTTTTCATGAATCTCAGTCTCATTCCAGGTTTTGTGTGTAAACCATCGTGTCCACTTGTGTTACACGCAGAACCTGCCCAGTTAAAAACATATAAATCGCAAGTGATTTTGCAACAGAGGTCATTTTTGTGAAACACTCTGCCTTGCATAATTTGTTAGATTCCCAAAATGTACCTGTGAGAGACTAAAAAGATACTCGAAAAAATAGTAATGCGTAATTTTTGTGTCCTTTTTACTGTTACACGCAGATCTTTGAATAAAAAAAAAATAATATAAAATAATTATTTAAAACGTGTTTTATCTGAAAAATAGTTTCTCTTTTATCTCAGTAAATATTTCTCTTTAAAATAGACCCAAAGTGCTTCCAAACTTGCTTCATAACATTAGTCTACATCTGGTTTGAATTTTTAGTCCCTCTGTCCTGTTTTTAGGACCAGTTTCATAGAAGCACCCAGTTGTCGTTATTTACAGGTTTTTATGAAAGTATTTTACTGGTCTGACCCAACTGAAATCAAATTAGGCTGTGAATTAAAATTATTTTGACATCCTTAACTGTTAATATCTGTTTTTGTTTTTTTGTTTTTTTTTCATTCATAAATTCCAGAATGGACCCTTTGGTGGGCTGGTTTTGACTGTATGTTGGACCCCTCTGTTGTGATGGTTAATTCTTAGGACCAGTAATAGTTTGTCTAATTCAACAGCATCCTCCAGGTCTTCACAGACTTGCAGGAGAAAATCCAACACCCAATTACATATCTTATCTGTTGTAGCTACACTTGGGAGGTGGTGTGCATTACCTCCAAAATAACCCCCTAATCTGCACATGTAGCTGTTGCAAGATGCACCGTAACCCCTGACATCTAAATATAAACCAGGCCTAACCCTTAAAGACCCACAACGATTTTTATAGCAACTTCCAAATGAATTTTCCTGTACATTTAACCTTTCCTTAGCAACTTACCTCCATGTGTTATAATATGTCCTGCATTTAGTATTTTTCATTAAGATAAGGTGTCTTCCTGGATTTAATTCAATGATGATGTAGCTGTTATGATAAAAGCCCAGAGGAAATGTAAAGGTTATTATATCAATATAGAGAAAACTGAAGAAAGGCGGGACTTCTTCAATGGAATATATTAATATTAACCCTTTTAAGACTGCCTTTATAACAGGTTGCCTTGGTGTCTTTATGTTTTCTTTGTAATGAAAGTGGCAGAAAGTGTCTTTTTTGCTAAATCTTTTGCACCTTTGTTTTCAGAAGGAACTTAAGTTTCAATATCTGGTCATTATTTATCATTATTATAAATAATAAATATTTTAGTAAAAAAGAAAACAAAACAAATATTACTTTGCTTTAGTGTAAATACATGAAAATACTTACATTTACAAAGAGAAAAAATTTGGAGTTGTCATTATTTATATGTTATTATGATAGTATTTGACTGGTCCTGCCCATTTGAGATTGAATTGGTCTGAATGTGGATGCTGAACTAAAAGGATTGTTAATTTTTTAATTAATTAATTAATTTCATTTTATTTTTTAATTTTTTTCTTTTTTTTTTCTTTATTTCTTTATTATTTTTAAGATTTAAAAAATATATATATATATATTTAATTTAATTGTATTTTTTGGTATTTTCTATTTAAAAAAAAAAGATTGTTAATATCTTAGTGTAATTTTTGCATTTCACAAATTCATCCCGAGGGCCGAACTGGACCTTTTGGCGGGCCGGTTTTGGCCCCCGGGCCGCATGTTTGACACCTGTGTTCTAGAGGATGACGATGATGTTTCTCCGTTCACTACGGAACCTCTGAATGTCCAAATCTGATCCAACCAATTCTTGTTGTGTAACTATATCAGTGTTAAACCTTTAAACCGTGTCACTCAGAAATGATTTTTACGATTAGCTTCAAATAGAAATGACTTGGACTAGAAGTCTTGCGATGTCGATAAAAGCGGATCTTTTAGCTGCCATGTGATGCACTTCACCAGATAAAAACGAAACATCTCCTACTTGCCTTTGGAGTGTTAAAACTCTCCCGGTGCATCAAAGATCAAAGAAGGTGGCATTTAACTGTAAATGTCAGCGCTGTTTGATCGATTATTACTTGACCTGACAGCGCCGGTCGTAAAGTGCAGAGGATGTTTCATGACACGAGGCGACGTGACGCGTTAGCAGGCACGGCTTTAGCAAACGCGGCTTTAGCAAACGCTCTAATCTTCAAAATATCGGAATCCATTAAAATGCCATCAGTGGTGTTTGTGCTGCCGTGTTTGTGGCATCAACAGAAGGACAAACAAACAAGCAGATTGCGTGACGTTTGTTTCTGGAGGATACGGAGACGGCGTGGAAATTAAAAAGGGTGAAGAAGAGGAGGACACTGGGGTTAATGAGGAAAAAGAGACAGATGAGTGGATGCGAAGCCTGGAGTGGATGTGGTTTAATTGGTGCTTGTTGGTGTAAGAGGCTGAGCTGAGGAGGGCGAATATGTGCAGATGGAAAGGAAAGAAAAGGTTCATTTATGAGGCCAGAGACAGAATTAGGAAGAATCCCACTGAATGGAGACGTGACAACCAAAAAAGAAAAAAAGAAAATGAGACAAAAGATGAAAGATCTCAGGACAGAGGGAAAGTAAACACTAAAGCTGAGGGCTCTTTAATGAGGAGAAAATGAGCTTTTATTATCATCAGCGTAATACTAATCAGAATACTTGAACACCAAATGCATTAACTCTTTCCCCGCCAGAGCATTTTCCAGTGAGTTGGTAGCCAGCGCCAGCCGTTTTGGTCATTTTCTCTAATCTTTGGAGGCTGACTGAAAATGTTGTGTTAGGAGTATGTGAACACTGAATACATCAAAAGAAAGAACAGAACTTCAACTTTTAAACCCAAAAAAAATATTTTATTCTGTCTTTACTCGTTCGTGAGATATGAACATTTGAATATTGGTTATTTTCAGGAAAAAACTGAATTTTGAGCAACAAACTGAGAAAATTGCATTTTTTTTCCAAAGATATTGATTTTCAAAATAAAACTGATTTCCTATTTACATTTTTGACTCTTTGTCATTTACCAACAGTAACACTGTCTTCAAAATCACAAAATAAAATAATAATAACAGCAATAATAGTAACAAACAGCTCTAAGATATCTCATCATTCCACAAAATATTAGAGGAATCTACACCAAACTTTAGACCAAACATCTTCTAAAGCACCAGGTTCCTTCTAAACTTTACACATTTACATACATCAGTTATAAGTCCAACACATATTAGTTTAGCTTTTGGATATAAACACTTCAATATTCCTCATTTTCAAGAAAAAAAAGAAACAAATGCACTAAATACTGTAGATTTCTGGCCTTTCCTTGGCTGCACCAGGTCCTCCTGTTGGACCACCTGCTGTGTTTGATCTATAAATAATTATATGGACATCTAGTTATTTATCTATGTATGAATATATGTATTTATTTATTTCCTACTAAAGCCAAATCCAACAGTGTCTTACCTGTGTCTCTGCTGACATTATACAGCTGAATCTGTTTTGTGTCCTCAGTCTGAATCTGAACTCACTCTAACAGATGAACACTAGCTGTCCTTTGTCTTGTCCCATGTCTGCGTGTCTGTCTTCTCCTTGAATGTCCTCTAGAAATGTCTCTTTTCTCTTCCTTCTGTCATTTTCTCCGTGTCGCTCCGTGCTCAGCTAAAGAGTAACTTTTCAGTGAGATATAAGAACTTATTTTTAGACAATAGAGCTTGAAAATCTTATTTAAAAAAAATCTTACCAAGAGCATTTTCACTTGTTCCATTGGCAGATTTTTTTTTTTTCCTTAATTCAAGATTTTTTTTTTGCTTAATTCACTTGTTCCATTTTTTTTTTTTTTTACTTGTTTGTAGAGGGGCATTTTATCCAGTGAACCCATGGAGTTGGATCAATGACAGAGATGAAGACACTTGTTTTATGTTCAGTTATTGATATATTTGCTGAAAAAGTTACATTTTCTTCATTTTTGTCTGTTTCTGATATGACAATTAACTTTAACCCTTTATCAGGCTACTATTTTTGGTCATTTCCGCAAACATTAAATATGGAATCAATCCTGTGTCTCAGTGAGGTCAAGAAGAATGTTGGTTTTTATAACAATATACAGTGATTCAGAAAGATTTTATAGGCATTTTGAAGCTGTAAATAGTGAATATGAATGATTTTTGTCCATTCATCACCTTATAATAGTCGTTTTATTGCATGTGTTTAATTTTTAGCAAATGCTGCTTTGATATTTTATGACAAGAGGAGGGAGAATAACAGATTAAGGCTGAAATTTTGAATTTCAGAGTATTTCAATGAGTGCCCTACAAAGGGTTAATCTGGGCTTTTATGAACATCTACATGATCAGTAAATTAAATATGAGAAAATACCTGATTTTTATTAAAGAAATGCAAAATACAGAAGATAATGGTATAATAAATGGTGATAAATCACTTGAGAAGGGTTAAATAGAGAGAGAAGTTCATTTGTGAACTGCTGCAATAGTAGCACTGGGTCTTCATGGGTTAATGAGTGTCACACTGCTGTCTAAACAGGTCTAATTCTAATCCCATTCAAACAGAGGTGTCAGCCTAATGCTCCATATAAATCTGACCTCCGCATTTACAGCAGCACATTTTTAACCCAATTATCCAACCCTGGTGCCACACTATCAGCTCTGTTTGGCTTTTTAAATTGTGATTTTTCAATTATTTTGGCTGGTGTTAATGCGCAGAGGTTCTCAAGGGTGCGATTTGTTTTTGTTTCTTCCCTAAGGGGCGTAATTTGTTTTTACTATAACAAACTGTTTGTCCAAAATACTAACATTTAACTCCACTGAAACCCATTAAGACTGGATTAAAAATTCGAGATCAGACAGCTCTCACATCATGTAAAAGCTGTCTGATTTTACATTTAATTTATTCTCTTTTGATCACGTCAAACTTTAAATACAGAACACTGGCAAGAAACTGTAAGGTTTATTCATATTGTTTACTTATTTATTCATTTACTTTGCGTGTGTTTGTTATATAGAAGCACAGAATTAGTCGCTTTTCCATTGGACATCTGCGCAAAACTTTACCAATATTTACTAAATGTCAAGTAAACAGAAGTGCGTAGTGTCGGGTTTTCCTTTAAATCCCAAATGTGATGATTTGTTTATTTATTATCGCGAGATGACATGAAAAGTCATGCCATAAACATAGCGAAGAATGTAAATATCATGCTGATTTATAGATATGTTCATTATTATCATACAGTCAAAGAAAAAAATATTAGACCGTCAAAAGTCATCAAAAACAATGGTTATGCAATCGGGTACCAACTCCTGTGTGTATCATGTGACTAAAACAGACAGAAAAGAAAACATGGAATGCCTAAAAGCACTGTTTTTGTCAGTACAATGCCATAAATATTAATGTAAGAACTGAAATAATTTTGGTTCTTATCAAAAAAATATGGAAAATGGATAGATATCAGCTCTGAAATTAAACTACTATGAGCTATTTTTGTTGTTATCATTATATTTGTCCAAACAAATGTACCTTTAGTTGTACCAGGCATTAAAATGAACAAGAAATTGAAGAAAACAAGGGGTGGTCTAATAATTTTTTCCGTGACTGTAGAAAATGACCCTCGGAAACAGAAAATCAACTGAAAATACCTGGGTATAGATACAAACAAATATAAATATGCTTTTTTTTGTGTGTTTTTCCTGCCAGTTTTCTTAGCATTAGCGTAACAGATGTCATTATAATGAGGAATGCACCAATATATCAGCCAGACATCAGTATCAGACCATATTTACTGATACTTCGCATTATCTGTATTAACATATAAGTGCAGTAAACATTGATTTGTCCTGTTATATTAAAGGTTTCTTCATAAATTCAGTCATGGAAAAAATTATTAGACCATCAAAAGTCATCAAAAACAATGGCTATTCAATCCAGTACTAACTCCTGTGTGTATCATGTGACTAAAACAGACAGAAAAGAAAACCTGGAATGCCTAAAAGCACTGTTTTTGTCAGTACAATGCCATAGATGTCGATTAAAGGAGTTCATCCGTGTCCAACCTTTCTACTAACTTTCATGAAAATTGGTGCAGTAGTTTTTGCTCAATCCTGCTAGTGAACAAACAGTAAAAGGAAAAGAGAGTGTGCATATATTACATCCAAATGGCATTAAAACCCAGCAAGTTTATGCCATTTTTACATGATCAAACAACTGAGACACTTAATGATTTAGTTTAATTATTCATCATTTTTGTTGGTCAGTGTTTTTAGTTTTTATTGCAGATAAACACATTCTTAATTTGTCTCATTTCTTGAATCATAGGTGAGAACTTTGAGTTAATTGCTGACAGATACTTCCTGATTCAGATATACAGTTGCGGAAAAAATTATTAGACCATCAAAAGTCATCAAAAACAATGGTTATGCAATCGGGTACTAACTCCTGTGTGTATCATGTGACTAAAACAGAAAGAAAAGAAAACATGGAATGCCTAAAAGCATTGTTTTTGTCATAGATATTGATGTAAGAACAGAAGTGATTTTGGTTATTATCAAGAAAACATGGAAAATGGATAGATATCAGCTCTGAAATTAAACTACCATAAATTCCGGACTATAATCCGCTACTTTTTTCCCACGCTTTAAACACTGCGGCTTATACTCCGACGCGGCTTATACGACAATTTTCCCTTATTGCTGCCACACCCCAGGGAAGAATCTGTCTATTGTTAGCAGGTATGCAGGAATGGATAACATTAACAACTTAACCTTTATAAAGTTAATATTAACACACACAAAAGGGGAACATTTAAGGAAAAATAGTGAACCTTCAAATGTTAATATTGTTTCACAAATATACAAAACAAAACTCTGAATGAAAACACCCAGTAAAGCTCTCCAGAGACCGTCATAAATTTAAAGCATCTCAGAATTGATGTGCACGTCGTGCGTAATGTTAAATGAAAATGATATTACAACAGACATAATTACTTGTTTTTAATCTTTACATTTTAAAAATAAATTAAAAGTCCTACTCTAATGAAAAACAAAAATTTGTTCACTTTCAAGTGTCTTTCAAGTCATTTTAAGTCCGTGAGTCTACAGCCAGCGCAAAAGCAAGTCAATCATGTATCGGCACGAATCCAAAGGAAACCCCGAGAAGTCCACTGACAAAAAAAAAAAGAAAGAGAAAATGTGCTTTTATTACTATCCTTTTATTGCCTCGTTTTTTGTCTTTTTTTAATCATCATATTAACAATGAATCAACCTATAGATACGACAGCAAGCTCACACATATCATACCCATTTACATACAGGGAATAATTTCATTTGAACTCAAAGAAAACCTTTATCCAATTACCGTCCAGTTCTGACACAATGAAAAAAAAAGGTTCCACTCGGTCCCATAGACTCCCATAGAAGCCAGGCTTCAACGGGGAAATGCACTGACCATAGATCGTATGAGGAAACAGCGCAACGGGAATGTATGAGAAGTGAACAACATGGAGTCTGATGATTTGTGATGAAGCTGATTCTGAACGAACTCGTCTGTGAGATGAACGTGTTTTAACACGTGTAGTCAATGAAATGTCAACACAACCAAACATATTTAACTATTTAATTTTCGTAATGATAGGGGAAGCCGGGCTTCTCTTGCAGTCTATGAGAAATCGCCACTGGTGGACACCCGTGGCTTATAAACCCGTGGCTTATACATGTACGAAATTGATTTTCTTTCTAAAATTAGGGTCTGCGGCTTATATTCAGGTGTGGTCTATAGTCCAGAATTTACGGTACTATGAGCTATTTTTGTTATCATTATATTTGTCCAAACAAATGTACCTGTAGTTGGACCAGGCATTAAAATGAACAAGAAATTGAAGAAAACAAGGGTGGTCTAATAATTTTTTCCACGACTGTAAGTGTGTTGTGGTACACAAATTCCTCCTGCTGATGAGTTTGTCATATCAGTATTATGCAGGACTCCTTTAAAGGCATAAAAGTGTGAATATGATTGAATATTCTCCACTAAGATCAGGGCAGAAGTGGGTAAAAGACTCAGACAAAATAGAAAATATTACTAATAACATTTTAAGACATAAATATCAGAAATTAAGTAGAAAAAGAGAAAAAACTAAGAGGTGGATGCAGGATGTTGCATGATGTTCCGTGTTTGAATTGCTGATGAAGTACACGAATGAGGATTGGGATGAAGAGCAGTGAGGATGAAAGATGACAGGATAGACGGATCAGGCAGAGAACGAGCGCTGGAGGCTCCGAAATAAGAAGAAGAAGAGTGACTGATGGAAAGTGAGAAGTGAGCGTTTGTGTTCAGAGGTGAAAACAGAAGGAGGCTGAACTGGAGGAAGAAAGGCCGCACAGAATGCACCTGAAAAACCTGTTCAGTGAATGACATCAAATATGGCCTTGAACCGCTTCTGTTTTGTACCAATACAGAAAGAATCACTCAAACACTCTCAGACTGTTCTAAAATAACTTGCATATTTTCTGTCACACAAAAAAAAGTATGCACTGACGTTGGGTAAAATAATGCAGACAGAATGTTTTACTGAAAAAGGTGCTTTTAACTTAATGGAAACAGTTGAGTTTTTAAGTGCATCTGTGTTTTAAGTTTGTTCTGAACTTTTTTAACTTTAGTTTGATTTAAAGCAACCTCTGGATGCACTCTGGAAGTATCTGATCTTTCATCTTACGTTTGTTCAATGTTCTTTTTATTGGAATCAAGGTTAAAAAAAAAAAAAGGAAGTGACAGTCATACGAGAAAAAACTATGCTTTTGGATTTTCCACATAACATAAATACAATACCCCAACCCCTCCACCTAACAAAGTCCTGGGTAATGCATCCCGATCTGAGATTAAATGAATAAATAAATAAATAAAAGGAATAATATTAGTAGGTATGACACTCATCAGGCATAAATAATTAAACAAAAAGAAAATAAGAGAGTTGGTCTACACTGTAAAAATCAAAATCTTGCCAAGTGTTTTTTTTTTTTTAATTTCTAGTTCAAATATCTCATCACACTTAAAATAAGACATAATCACCTAAAGAGGAACTTTTCAGTGAGATTTAACAACTTATTTTCAGACAATAGATCTTGAAAATCTTATTTCAAGAAATCTTACCAGGATAATTTTCACTGGTTCCACTGGCAGATTTATTAAGTTTTTCTGAAGTGAACAAATTTATTGTTTAAGTTTTTTGAGCTGATTTAGGATAATTTTGGTGTGCTGAATCCAAAAATCACATTAATTTTGCTCAATCAGGTCAACTTTCTGAACTATGCTACATGTTGGCTTTTTAACATTTTTGCTTACATTTATGGGTATTTTCACATCATATGATACAAAATTCTTTCACATTTCTTGCAGTAAACGAGTTCTGAAGATTTTACTTTTGCCAATTTATGATTGTTTTTTTTTAATATTACAGGTGAATGAAATGGCTTTGACTAGAAGAACTTGCAAAAATAAGCCTGACGTATTCTGCTACATCTGCGGTGAATACACCATTGTACCTAACAGGAATCAAGTCACAAGTTTCATAAAGTGTGCTTACCAATCTTATTTTGGTATTAATTATTATATTTTGTGAGAAGATCAAATTTTTCAAAATCAAATTAGCAAAAAAAAAACCTGACCTGATTGAGAAAAACAGATGTCATTTTTGGATTTAGCGGTGCAAAATGGTCCTAATTCAGTTGAAAAAACCTAGACAACTTGCAAAAAACATTTTTTTGTAACCCAGTGTTATAATATTATCCTCTGTATTTTGCATTCCTTTAATAAAAGTATTTTGCAATATTTAATTTACTGATCAGTTAGGTGTTCATAAAAGCTCAGATTAAAGTTAATTGTCATAATATCAGAAACAGACAAAAATGAAGAAAATGAAAAAAAAAAAATTAAAGAAGATATTTTTATATTATACAAGGATAATTTTCACTGGTTCCATTGGCAGATATTTTTGCTTAATTCAAGCCAAAATATCTTGTATATATATTTTTTTTTTACTTGTTTGCAGAGGGGCATTTTATTCAGTGAACCCATGGAGTTGGATCAATGACAGTGGATGAAGACACTTGTTTTATGTTCAGTTAATGATATGATATATTTGCTGAAAAAAGTAACTTTTTCTTCACTTTTGTCTGTTTCCGATATTATGACAGTTAACTTTAATCTGAGTTTTTATGAACACCTACCTGATCAGTGAATTAAATATGGGAAAATACCTGATTTTTATTAAAGAAATACAAAATACAGAGGATAGTATCCTACTATATAATGCACATTCTGTGTCTGTCCAGTCGATGTTGCAGCACAGGAGGGCGTTTGTACCTTCACAGGCCCCATCGCCACCAAACTCGCCAAATGAATAGAAACATTACCTGACTATCTACTAGGCACAATTTTATGTCCGTATTCAATATTCTGTGAGGTTTGCTGGGCGATTTTTATCATGTTATCGTACAATGGCGCCACGGGTACAATGCTGCTAGTTATAATAAAAATGGTGATGAATCATTTCAGAAAGGCTTAATTCAAGCAAAAAAAAATCTGCCAATGGAACAAGTGAAAATTCTCTTGGTAAGATTTCTTGAAATAAGATTTTCAAGATCTATTGTCTATAAAAATAAGTTCTTATATCTCGCTGAAAAGTTACTCTTTAGGTGATTATGTCTTATTTTAAGTGTGATGAGATATTTTGACTAGAAATGAGAAAAATAGACTTGGTAAGATTTAGATTTTTTGCAGAGTACTGACTTTTCCTACATTCAAACATCTCCTGGGTGTAAGGAGAGAAAAGATTATTGTGTGTCTTGTACATCACTACCACTGTATTAAGGTCAACAAGATCATGTATTTTCAGTAAATGAAGCTCTGTAAAAATAGAGTTTGCTTAATTCAAGATTTTTTTTTTTTTTTTTTTGCTTTATTCAAGCAAAAAAATCTCCCTATGGAACAAGTGAAGTGAAGATTTCTTGAAATAAGATTTTCCAGATCTATTGTCTAAAAATAAGTTCTTATATCTCACTAACAAGTTATTCTTTAGGTGATTATGTCTTATTTTAAGCGTGAGGATATATTTTGATTAGAAATGAGAAAAATACACTTGGTAAGATTTGGATTTTTGAAGTATATGGGCCAGATTTGAGAGAAAATGAAGTTGTGTTGTGCTGCGTAACGAGTGTTGTCCCTCAAGATTTAGCTTAAAACTAATGAATTCATGAGTTATCAGGGAGGGTTTTTATTCATTTATTTATCTATTTATTTTATTTATCTAATAGGGACAGTGCATATTAACCCTTTCATGCATGAATTATGAGAACCTTAGTCAATATTTCTTTCTTGAGTGTTTTTATTCCTCTTTAGGCATGAAAAAAACATGCAAATGAATTTTTTTATGAACCTATTTTTTGTGGAGTCACAAAAATGTCCATTCAGCTGGATACCATGTGTTTAATTTTTGAAGCAAAGAAACGTGTTTAAAACTCATCATCAGAAAGTGATATACTGTGTGAAAACTATGAAATAAAAACATTTTTAATGCCGCTAATTGCTAAATCGCTAACATTTTCTCACATATTATCATACTCTAATATTAGTTATTACTCATTTCATAGAGATAATATCCTCCTGAGACCCAGGAATTTGACAGTTTTAGCTTTTTTACATTAAAAAATTGTCTTGATTGGAAACTGCATAATGCAACAGTTTTTTCAGATACATTTTTTAAAATAATTTTTATTTATTGATTGATTTTTTTAATAGAATGTCCTTTGTAATGCCCAGCATTTTTAAGGTAAAACTGTTAAACTTTTGTCCCCTACAGAGGACAAAATGCATTGCTGGGTCTCAGAAAGATATGCAAAAAAACAAAACAAAACAAAAAAAACCTTTTTGTTTCAGAAAACTGTTAATTACAGTCTAGTAACAATTAGCAACTGATTTACAGTAAAACATGTTACTGCAGATCAGGTTTATCATGAGCAGCAAAGTTACAATAATTGTATGAATTGCAGTGTTTGGGATGATGCAAAAGTGTTCACTGTGTTGGCTAATATGAAACTAAAACAACAAAACCCATGAATATACAAGAGAACAGCTGTAGAATATCTGTCCACTGTAGTGACCAGTATGCATGAAAGGGTTAATGAACCTCTACAACAATTGCAGCTGTAAATATGCCAGATTGTAGCAGCCGTGCTAATTTCCATCTGTAGTCCCTAGGCAGGTGACAAGAAAGACAGTTGACAAAAAGGCAAAATATTGTAAAAGACATCATAAGAAGACAGTAAACAGAAATGCAAAACATCTTATAAACACACAGAACAACAGTGAGGATGATCTACTGATGGTCACAGGCTTGGTTTTCCTTCATCCAATGTTTAAGTTGTGATTTGAAGGAGGCATATGATTGTGAGTCTCTTATGTTGAGCGGTAAACTGTTCCAATATTCAGTCCCAGTGACTGAAAGTGTAGTCTGTCCAAATGTAGTGCTCCTACGTGGCACCTCACAGTCTCCTCGAGCTGTGGCCCTGGTGACCATCCCACTGACAGAGCGGGATTTGATCAAATCTGTCAAGGGAAGAGGGGCAAGTCCATGCAAGACTTTATATTCACAAAATTATTAAAATTAAGAAATTTATATTTATCTAAAACAATGCAGTGGTGAAAATTAAATGTTTTTTTTTATCAAATATTTTCATGTGTCATTTTAGTGTGTTAATAAAGGACATTACTGGGTTCCATTATTTGTGTAGATCTTTCCATAGAATAGAATTGAACAGAGATGTGACTAGAATGTCGTGTGTGGGTGGGCGTTTTGTTTGTTTGGGGGGGCAGAAAAAAAAATGTGGGAGTGGTGGTGGTCTGTTATTGTTGGTGAAATGAGATGCAAAACCACTAGGAGAAAAAAAGCCATGCAAAGAAAAAACAGCCAAGGTTTATTGATGCTTTCCTGATAAACTCCAAGGTTGAAGTGAAAACATTAAGTGAAGAAAAGGTTAAAGTGGAGAAGAAATGAAGTGCAGAGAAGGAGAGAAATAGAATGTGAGGGGACAGGAGTCAGAGGAGGAGAAACACGCAGGACGAAGACGAGTATCTGAGACGACAGAGAGGTGATAAATGTAGACGGGCAGCTTTCTGAACCTGTGAGATGGACCGGGGTGGACTCAAGAGACCATCCACAGGCCTGAGGGGAAACTCTGAGAGCAGATCAGACGACAGGAGACTCTGTCAAAGGCAAACACCATCCCAACGGGACTGAACACAAGACCGTCTGTCCTCAAAAGACACAGTCAGTCCACAACTGGGATAATGAATACCAGATTTCAAGTAGAGATCATTACTTTAAAAAGAGGTTTTATCTGTTAATATGGACTCAATGTGGATTCTTACTAGGCCTGTAACGGTACACGTACCGAACTGAACCGTTTCGGTACACACCTGTTCAGTTCGGTACACAGCTGTACTGAAACAGCACAGTATGTTGAGAAAAAAAAAAAGAAACGAAAGACGTTGTTTGATGCAGAACTTTTAATCCGCGCAAGTTCCACACGGACATATTAAAGGACGCACACATTGACTCGAAATACCAAATAGCAGCTGATATAAGGTTAAAAAAAACAACAACAACAACAACAAATATGATGTGAACCTGGAAGGAAGAGACTGGACACCCTCCGCCATCATTACAGTCCAGTTTGGATCAGTTCAGGTTCAGGTGAAAGACAACAACGAGGAAAGAGACGTTAATAAGACGGACGTTGTTTACCGCCTATGAACTACGGTAGTTCTAAAACACTTACACTAGTTCTGTCTGTCTCTCTCTCTCTCACACACACACACGCTGTATAACAGAGGAATAGAACCAGGAGTTGGACATTGAAAGAATATAAAGTTTCACTTTCGTTTCACACCAGCGTTAGTTACATTAGTTATGGACCCCCTCCACCAAAAAAAAAAAAAAAAAAAAAATCCCCCCAACAAATCACACCCTGCACGTACGCAAAGTGTCCTAAACAGTTTGTTCTCTGTCCGAAAATAAATAATTTGGTTAATTTTTTGTTGTCAGTGTTGCTCTTCAGTTTGTTTAAACAGAATACCAGTTTGTCTTCTTGTCTTGTTGCACGTCATGTGGAATTTTTTGGTATTTTCTTACAGAATGTGAACTGATAGAACTGTGATTTGATTTTTGTTGTTTTTTCAAAACTACCTGTCAGGAAAAGTGCAATACTAATGTTTAAAATACATTTAGTAATATTAATAATTCGTTTTATTTTCTATTTGATTTATAGCAGCAGAATTATATTCCTGTTTTTCTATATTCTATTGTGCCCAAAAATTGGGGGAAAATTTTTCAAAAATTCATAAATGTATTAAAGACATTTTGAGGGGTTTTCTTTCTTCCCGTTCCGAACCGAAAAAAAAAAAAAAAAAAAAAAACGAACCGTGGCTTTCAAAACCGAAAACGTACCAAACCGAAAATTTGGTGTACCGTTACAGGCCTAATCCTTACTGCATAAAATGTGTCATGTTGCAGCTCAGGAGTGTCAAACATACAGCCTGTGGGCCAAAACCGGCCAGCCAAAGGGTCCAATTCAGTCTGTGGAAGGAATTTGGGAAATGCAAAAAAAAAAAAATACCCCGAAGATATTAACAATCAAGGGAGTTAAAATTATTTTAGTTCAGGGGTCACATACAGCCCTATATGATCTAAAGAGGGTCAGACCAGTAAAATAGTGTCACAATAACCTATAAATAATGACAGCTACACATTTTTGTCTTTGTTTTATTGTAAAGAAGTAAAATTAACCCTTTCATGCATGAATTGTGAGAACTTTAGTCAAGATTTTTTTCTTCAGTGTTTTTATTTCTCCTTAGGCATGAAAAGAAACAATGTGATCAAGTTTTTTTTTTTTTTTTTTTTTTTTCTGTGGAGTTACAAAAATATCCATGCATTTAATTTTTGAAGAAAAGAAACATGTGTGAAACCCAATATCAGAAAATGATATGAAAACAATGAAATAAAAACATTTTTAATGCTGCTAGTCTGATGTTTTCTCACATTTTAACATATTCTAATGCTAGTAATTACTCACTTCATGGAGATAATATGAAAAAAAAAACCTTGTCTAACAAGTAACAATTGATTTACACTAAAACATGTTACTGCAGATCAGGTTTATCAAGAACAGCAAAGTTACAGTAATGGTATGAATGTCAGGATATGAGATGGTGCATAAGTGTCCACTGTGTTGGCTGATATGGAGCTAAAACAACAAAACCCATGAATATACAAGAGAACCGCTGGAAAATAACTGCCCACTGTAGTGACTTATGCATGAAAGGGTTAAAATTCCACATACTTCTCTTAAGACATTTCAGGTTGTTCATATTTGTTCAGGTAATTCCCATTTTTTGTAAAAGGCTAGTCAGCAAATGTAAAAAATTTTTGCGTACTTTCACTTTTTTTGTTTTTTTTGCACTAAAATAATGAAAAACATTGCGATTTTCATTTTCATTTGTTGTTTATTATGATAGTATTCTACTGGTCTGATCCACTTTAGGTTGAATTGACCTAAAATGATTTTGACAGCCTTGATTGTTAATATCTTCAGTGTAATTTTGCATATCACAAATTCATCCCATGGGCCAAATTGGACCCTTTGGCAGGCTGCATGTTTGACACCTGTGATCTACAATCTGATATACTGGTGTCTTTGGAACTCTATTCTCAACATTATAATGCAGTGTTTTTCAACCTTGGAGTCAGGACTCCACATGGGGTCGCCTGAAATTTCTGGTACTTGATTAGCCCTATCAGCCTGCCTGCGGGCAAAAAAATTAAAAAAAAATTATATTAGGGCTAAAAAATTATATTAATATTCATCTACTATAATCGACATGAAAGTGCAATTGGAACAATATTCATTCATTCCTTCATTCATTTATTTGTTTTGAGCATAAGACAGAAGAAAAACAAAACATGTTGATGTGTACAAGGCACTAATATCACAGCAAATACGTTAATAAACAAAGGTGATCAAGACAAAATAGCAACTGCCATGTACACTAGTAATATCAAAATAAATTCAATATGTACTGCTCAAAAAGGAGTGGGAAGAAGAAAACTTATTAAATCCCACCCCTATCTCACATTTATACAACACAACACATTACACTGGGTTACAAAAAATGTTTTTTGCAAGTTGTCTAGGTTTTTTTAACTGAATTAGGACCATTTTGCACCGCTACATCCAAAAATGACATCTGTTTTTCTCAATCAGGTCAGGTTTTTTTGCTAATTTGATTTTGAAAAATTTGATCTTCTCACAAAATATAATAATTAATACCAAAATGAGATTGGTAAGCACACTTTATGAAACTTGTGACTTGATTCCTGTTAGGTACAATGGTGTAATCACCGCAGATGTAGCAGAATACGTCAGGCTTATTTTTGCAAGATCTGCTAGTCGAAGCCATTTCATTCACCTGTAATATTAAAAAAAAAAACATTAATCATAAATTGGCAAAAGTAAAATCTTCACAACTCGTTTATTGCAAGAAATATGAAAGAATTTTGTATCATATGATGTGAAAATGCCCATAAATGTAAGCAAAAATGTTAAAAAGCCAATATGTAGCATAGTTCAGAAAGTTGACCTGATTGAGCAAAATTAATGTGATTTTTTTTAATTCAGTACACCAAAATGATCCTAAATCAGCTCAAAAAACTTAAACAATAAATTTGTTGTTGACCAGTGTTATTTTTGCTTCCTTAGTGATATAATAACATCTGTTTAGAGTCCTAATAATGTAAATAACATAGAAAACAGATTAGGAAAACTGATGCATATGACACTTAGTAGCTATCTAAATGATAGTCTGCATGACTTATAATACAATATATTTCAACAATAATCACATACTAACAATGGTAATGGAAGTGACACATACCAACATGGTAAACAACGACAAACACAAACCAACAAAGGTAAGAAAGAACCAAGGATGGAATGGAACAGCAATGAACAATAAGCAATAATATAATACCTGTTACTAATGTTTTGTGTCTTTGTAGATCCACTATCGTCTTTAAGTTGTAATGCACATGTGTGAATAATGAGCTGAGGGAGAATAGTGTTGACATTACAGGTTGTATAGAATAGAATAGAATAGAATAGAATAGAAGCTTTATTGTCATTGCATAATAATACAACGAAATTGCACATGCCCCCCACATAAAAAAACACAAATAACATTCATACTACACTCTTCCCACTCATAAATACATTCAACAAACTCACCAAACACATCAGTATTAAAATACTACTGTATAAAAGTGCAATTATATATATTAAAAAAAAAGTGCATCTGTATAAAAGTCCTCTGGCTTGGATTATAATTTTGCTTTTTTAAAATAGAATTATGCATTTTAAAACCTTTCCCTGTGGTCTACATAAACTGTAAATGCTCTGCTTGGGTCTGAATTCTTCATTAATTCAACTCTACAGGTCCATCTTCAACCCTATTTCTGAGTAATGACACCAGAAAGGTCATTTTGAGTGCTGGCCTTTTAAATGCAAATGAGCCACTTCTGGCCCCGCCCCCTCCAGGTTGTTGGCTGTGCTATTGTCTCGTTCAACCAGCAACTGAAAATTCGAAGTCTGGAAATAGTTTCAGTTTTTACTACAATCGCTGCTGCTGACAAACAATTATGTCGTACTCGGAGAAATGTTCGTCGGAAGTCTTGACCTTATATGAGCAAATGTGACGTAACAGATTAAGAAGGAATTAAAAGAAGTTGTAGAAATCCATTAGATTTTTGCTAAAATGAATATAAAGATAGTTTTGCAGCACCTGGAGCAGGGGTGTCAAACTCATTTTCTTCTAGGGGCCACATTTAGCCCAGTTTAATCTGAAGTGGGCCAAACCAGTACAATAACAGCATGATAGCCAATAAATAATGACAACTCTAAATTGTTTTAGTGCAAAAAATAACATTCAATTATGCCAATATTTACGTTTACAAATTATCCAAACATAAAGGATGTGAATAACCTGAAAAAATGCAATTTTCGAAGAAATATAAGTACAATTTTATCAATATTCTGCCTCAACTTATCATTTACACATATGCATTATAGAGCAGATCCACAAAGGCACAAAACATTTAGTAACAGGCAGAATATTGTTACAATTGGATTTCATTTTCTTTAGACATTTCAGGTTGTTCATATTTGTTCAAGTTATTCACATTTTTTTGTTAAAGGATAGTTTGTTAATGTAATCATTTTCATAATTTAATGTTTTTTGCACTAAATCAAAGACAAAAAATTGGTGTTGTCATTATTTATAGGTTATTATGATATTATTTTGGAGTTCGATGCCCTAACTTGCACTTTGCAAATTCATCCTGCGGGCCGGATTGGACCCTTTGGCGGGCCGGTTTTGGCCCCCGGGCCGCATGTTTGACACCTGTGACCTGGAGGGTTCAAATTCAAACTTTATTAACGATTAAGGTCCAAATACATAAATAAATGAACCAAAGACTAATAATAAAAGTAGGTTTAGCTAAATATGACCCCTTTAACAGTTAAAATTATGCTTATTTATAGGTTGTTATAATTGCGATTTTTATGATTATTGAATGTATTTTACTGATCTGACCCACTTGAGGTCATATTGGTCTGTATGTGGCCCCTGAACTAACCCTCCTGTTGTAAATCTTTCAGAAAAATTCACATAAATAAGAACCATAACTTCCGTCAGACGTGTCGCCTTCTTCCATCATAATCTGCGTTCGCATTCATGACCAATAATGTATTTTATGAGCTCACAATGATCTTGACCTTTGACCCTTTCCCATTGAAATCTAATCTTCATGCTTTGGTCCACATGATTATTTATGTCACATTCTAAATTATTCCCCCAGGAAACATCACATTCATTAGAGCTGGTCTTTGACCTCTGACCTTTGCTTTGCATCCAGATGAACATTTGTGCCAAAGCTTGTGATGATGTCATAAAAGCATTGTTGACATATTGCTTAGTGGGGGCCAACAAACTCACCTTTTTATGGAGATGTTATTGCTATTTTTTTTTTTTTTTTTATCAGTACTTTATTATTTTTATTATTTTATTAGTAACTTATACTATTTTTACTAAATGGTGCTGACAGTCGGGGACCTGAGTACAATATTTTGTTTCTGTGTATTTTTATATGCTGAAATGACAAATAAACTTGAATCTGAATCTGAGATGAGGCATGGAGGGATCTATATAATCACAAATGCATGACTTTTCTAAGAGATGAAGACAAAAATCACAAAAAAAAAAAAAAAAAACACATCTTATTCATCTCCAATGGGTAAATACCATGAAAATGATGAAATCTGTCCTCCGCAGCTCCATCACTTCATCGTACTTTTAAATACAAACACGGATGAAATATTAAACCAGTTAGAACACTTGCAGTATTTAAAAAAATCACAATCATTTTCTGTTTCATACCATTTTTAGATCATTTTCACACCAATATTAAAACCTGGCAGATGCACAGACTTTGCACAGCCCATCTTCTCTCTAATCTCAAACATGCACACAATAATTGTACACCACACACTACATGTATTAATAATGTCGTGCCAGATGGAGAATATTGCACCACCTCACATGATTTAACATGACTCGAAGTCACGGGGACGCAGATGTACACAGTCCTTTACAGAAAAGAAACAGCCGAACGAGTCTGAAAGAGGAAGTAGGAGAGGAGATGTGGGCGTTAACCGTTTTAGATTCAAATTCAAGGTTTAAAGCGTTTTATTGTCATGTTTAGAGTAAAGAAAGAGAATTGAAGTTGTTGTTTTTTTCTCAAGATATGACGACTTTAATCTCATAAAAGTACAACATGATTTTTGTTAAATTATGATTTTTTTTTTTTCTTTTAAACTGCAACCTTATTCTTCTAATCCTGTCTTTTTTATTTCGAATAAAGGCAATAAGAATTATTACTAATGCGGATTTTTATGCACCAACAAACTCTATTTTTCCAGAGCTTAATTTACTGAAAATACATGATCTTGTTGACCTTAACACACCGGTAATGATGTACAAGAGACACAATAATCTTCTCCCCCGTTACATCCAGGAGAGGTTTGAATGTAGGAAAAGTCAGTACACTGCAAAAAATCCAAATCTTACCAAGTGTATTTTTCTCATTTCTAGTCAAAATATCTCATCATAAGATGAGATATAAGAACTTATTTTTAGACAACAGATCTGGAAAATCTTATTTCAAGAAATTTTACCAAGATAGCTTTATCTTGTTCCATTGAGAGATTTTTTTTTTTTTTTGCTTGAATTAAGCAAAAAAAAAAAAAAATCTTGAATTGAGCAAAAAAAAAATCTGCCAATGGAACAAGTGAAAATCACCTTGGTAAGATTTCTTGAAATAAGACTTTCAAGATCTATTGTCTAAAAATAAGTTCTTATATTTCACTGAAAAGTTACTTTTTAGGTGATTAAGTCTTATTTCAAGTGGGAAGAGAAATTTTGAATAGAAATGAGAAAAAATACACTTGGCCAGATTTAGATAATTTGCAGTGGTTTTTTTTATTAAATTAGGATTTTTTTTTTTTAAACTATGACTTTATTCTTATAATGTTATAAATACTAGAAGCACTCGGACAGTGCAGACCTCGGCCAAGGCTGATCAGTGCCCCCCCCCCCGTGGGCCCCCCCACCCCCGATCACCACCAAAATTTAATCATTTCTTCCTTATCCCATTTCCAACAAACCCTGAAAATTTCATCAAAATCTGTCCATAACTTTTTGAGTTATGTTGCACACTAACGGACAGACAAACAAACAAACAAACAAACAAACAAACAAACAAACAAACAAACAAACAAACAAACCCTGGCAAAAACATAACCTCCTTCGCGGAGGTAATTACAACTTTGTTCTTGTAAAATTATGACTATTTTTGTATTTGACTTTATTCTCACAAAATCACTTTTTTTTTCTCTTTATTTTACAACTATATTGTCGTAGTGACAAATGTTTATATTTTTTGTCTTATGTGGCCCTAATACGCCATTGTCATTTTATGATTATTGCACTTGGATTATTTATTTATTGTATTTTTCCATATTTACAGTGCTTCTGTTTTTGCATTTGTATCAGTCAGTTTTGTAGTGTTGATATTTTTCGTGTTCCGTACTTAGTTTCTTGTAACTGAAGCCTGACTTAATGGTTTTTACATACAGCAGCGGTCTTCATTAAATTTTATGCAATGATGAAAACTCGTCAATGGATTTTTATTACCACTATCAGAACACCTCCGATTCCTCCAGAGTGTCACTGAACACCACAGAGTTTCATTAACAGTAAACTGCACTCGTCTTGGGTTAATGTGTGAAATAGTCGCTGTACTAACTTTAAAGTCTAATCACATACTAATAATGCCAATAGAATCACAGTTTAGTGCGATTTGTGATTGCTGATCGGTGGTCGTCCATCTTTTTTTTTTTTTTTGCAGAATGTAATTAGATGGCCTTTGAATTTCCTCATTGAAACATAAAGCACCATCAAACCCTGTCCAAACCCATTTCACACATGATTACACACATGGCCTCGGAACAACAGTACGATGATGGGTATCATGACGATGTAAAGGCGATGTGGACTCAGACGGGAGGTGGTCCAGAGGGGAATGAGGGGTTTAGGGGTGGGGGGTGGTGGGGGGGGCTCGTTCAGACTGCACACACCACTGACTTGTGGAATATCTGGACAAACACAGCAGGTCAGACTGTCTGCGCTTCAACAAAACACACACTAACTCACCATTAAATCCTCCTTTTTGTTTGTGTTGTGCTCAGTGCGCAGCCCTCAGGATGTACGCAGCCAACAATGTACGACAAATGAGGCGATTAGCAAATATTTAAGTAGACACGGAGGGGGTGTAAATAAAGGAAACAGTTCTCACATTATACCTTCAGCTGCATGGATCATTAAAATATTCCCCTTATGGTCACTCTTACAGAATATGTAGCATTAACCCATAAAGACCCAGTGTTACTGATGTGGCAGTTCCAAAATTTTACATTTCTTAAGTGATTTTTCACCATTTATTATCATATTATCCTCTGTATTTTGTGTTTTTACAGTAAAAATGAGGTATTTCCTCTATTTAATTCACTGATCATGTACATGTTCATAACAGCTCAGATAAAGTTGAGGGTATTTATTGTAGAAACAGAGAAAACTGAAGAAAAAGTAACTTTTTTTTAGCAAAATGTATCATTAACTGAACATAAACCAAGTGTGTCCATCCACTGTCATTGATCCAGCTCCATAGGTTTTACTGGTGTGTAAATAAAGGAAACATTATAGCTTCAGCTGCATGGATTATTAAAATATTAACATTATGGTAGCTCTATGAGAACATGTTGTAACCTGAGTCTAGCTTTAACCCATAAAGACCCAGTGCTACTTATGTGGGAGTTCCAAAATTTTACTTTTCTTAAGTGATTTTTCACCATTTATTATAATATTATCCTCTGTATTTTGTGTTTTTACAGTAAAAATGAGGTATTTCCTCTATTTAATTCACTGATCATGTACATGTTCATAACAGCTCAGATAAAGTTGAAGGTAATTATATCAGAAACTGAGAAAACTGAAGAAAAAGTTACTTTTTTTGTAGCAAAATATATCATTAACTGAACATAAACCAAATGTTTCCATCCACGGTCACTGTTCCAGCTCCATGGGTTTTACTGGTGTGTAAATAAAGGAAACAGTTGTCACATTATATCTTCAGCTGCATGGATTATTAAAGTATTTCCATTATAGTAGCTCTTAGAGAACATGTTGTTCCTGAGTCTAGCTTTAACCCATAAAGACCCAGTGTTACTGATGTGGCAGTTCCAAAATTTTACTTTTCTTAAGTGATTTTTCACCATTTGTTATCATATTATCCTCTGTATTTTGTGTTTTTACAGTAAAAATGAGGTATTTCCTCTATTTAATTCACTGATCATGTACATGTTCATAACACCTCAGATAAAGTTGAGGGTATTTATAGCAGAAACAGAGAAAACGGAAGAAAAAGTGACTTTTTTCAGCAAAATGTATCATTAACTGAACATAAACCAAGTGTGTCCATCCACTGTCATTGATCCAACTCCATGGGTTTTACTGGTGTGTAAATAAAGGAAACAGTTCTCACATTATATCTTCAGCTGCATGGATTATTAAAGTATTTCCATTATGGTAGCTCTATTAGAACATGTTGTAACCTGAGTCTAGCTTTAACCCATAAAGACCCAGTGCTACTGATGTGGCAGTTCCAAAATTCTACTTTTCTTATGTGATTTTTCACCATTTATTATCATATTATCCTCTGTATTTTGTGTTTTTACAGTAAAAATGAGGTATTTCCTCTATTTAATTCACTGCTCCTGTAGATGTTCATGAAAGCTAAGGTTAAGGTTGAGGATTATTATATCAGAAACAGAGAAAACGGAAGAAAAAGTGATTTTTTTTTTAAGCAAAATTTTTCTTTAACTGAACATAAACCAAGCATGTCCATCGTGAAGTGGCTCATTTGCATTTAAAGGGCCAGCACTCATAACCACCTTTCTGCTGTCATTACTCAGAAATAGGGTTAAAGATGGACCTGTGGAGTTGAATTTATGAAGAATTCAGACCCAAGCAGAGCATCTACAGTTTATGTAGACCACAGGGAAGTGTTTGAAAATGCATAATTCCATAAAAAAAAACACTATGGTACAGTGATTTTTATTTATTTATTTTTATTTATTTATTTTTTGTTAGGGGTGGGGCTCTGTTGGAGCATGGGTGGGAAGCAGGGGGTGGGGACTGTTCTTGTTTGTATTGTTTCATGTCTGTAACACAACGTCTGTATAGTCTCTGCATAAATACCAATAAAAAAGACTTTGTGCAAAAAAAATAAATAAATAAATACGAACTCCTTTTAACCCTTTCATGCATGAATTATGAGAATGTTAATCAAGATTTTTTTTCTTTATTCCTCTTTAGGCATTTAAAAAACAATGAGATGAATTTTTTTTTTTTTTTTTTATGAAGCTATATTTCATGGAGTTGCAAAAATGTGCATTTAATTTTTAAAGCAACGAAACGTGTATTTACTGATGTACTGTGTGAAAACTATGAAATAAAAACATTCAATGCTGCTAATTTGATGTTTTCTCACATTTTAACATACACTACAAACAAAAAGTTACGGATATGTAAAATTTTTGGAGCTTTTTTTTTTCTTTTTTCAGTTGGGATTTTTGCACAATGCTTTTTACTTTTTTTGTGTGTGAATTAAATTGAAACACTTTTTTTTTTAACTGACCATAGTTTTATTTACAAATGACAAAAATTACAAAAAAAAAAAAAAAGACAAAAAAAAAGAAATATCCTTAACTTTTTGTGTGCAGTGAACACCAATACTAGTCACTTCATGGAGATAATATGTCAAAAAAAAAAAAAAAAAAAAATTTGTTGTTAATTACAGTCTAATAACAATAACAAGGAATTGATTTACACTCAAACATGTTAGATTTGGTTTATCAAGAACAGCCAAGTTACAGTAATGTTATCAGTTGCAGTGTTTTGTGTTGGCTGTTATGAAACTAAAATAACAAAATCCATGGATATACAAGAGAACAGCTGCATAATAACTGTCCACTGTAGTGACCACCGTGCATGAAAGGGTTAAAAAAAAAAAAAAAACATTTTTCTGCTGAGTGTGAAAAACCTTTAAAATTGTTCAATAATGTGCTTTTATGAAATATAGATGAGCAGAAAAGTCACTTAAATGACATTAGCTCAGCAAAAAAGAGGCTAGTTATAGGAGTAACACCAGCGTTGCATAAAATTAAAACCACCACATTTAGATTTTCTTCCCACTACATCCTGAACAACAAACTCCCCGACAGTAACGACTCGTTCCACGCTGACAGAACTGCAGCAAATGTGATTTCACCTGCCTCTCATTCACTGATTCAGAATACCCTGTTGGGGATCTCAGACAACAATAACAATCAGTTTGCAGTCTCATTTGTATAAATTTCCATCTCTGCCTTTTGCATATTTTGTGGCGTTACATAACAACACCTTCAGATAGAGCAGGGGTGTCAAACTCATTTTGGTTCAGGGGCCATATTTAGTCCAATTTGATCTCAAGCGGGCCAGACCAGTAAAATATGACTTAATAACCTATAAATAATGACAAATCCAAGTTTTTCTTTTTGTTTTAGTACAAAAAAACCCCCAATTAAATAATGAAAATATCTACATTTTACAAAAAAGATGTGAATAACCTGAAAAAAACAGAAATTTCATTTGAAAAATTAGCACAATTTTAACAATATTATGCCTCGACTTATTATTTATACAGGGTGGGGAAGCAAAATTTACAATATTTTGAGGCAGGGATTGAAAGACAGTGTATGACCAATTAGTTTATTGAAAGTCATGAGAATTTATTTGCCACAAGAAAACTGACATAATAGAAAATGTTTTTATTCTATGTGTCCTCCTTCTTTCTCAATAACTGCCTTCACACGCTTCCTGAAACTTGCGCAAGTGTTCCTCAAATATTCGGGTGACAACTTCTCCCATTCTTCTTTAATAGTATCTTCCAGACTTTCTCGTAATAGTTTTGCTCATAGTCATTCTCTTCTTTCCATTATAAACAGTCTTTATGGACACTTCATCTATTTTTGAAATCTCCTTTGGTGTGACGAGTGCATTCAGCAAATCACACACTCTTTGACGTTTGCTTTCCTGATTACTCATATGGGCAAAAGTTTCAAAAGATAACTAACTGAAACTGTATTGTGTGTTTACAAAACTAACTAAAACGTATAAAAATTCTGGATAAAATTCCCTTCGTTTTCGTCTCTGTCAATGTCGGATTGATACGAAAGCGATTTATTTCGCTCTAGCAATTTTAGCTAGCGGCACCATATGACACTTCACGGTCCGTCACTTGTGGTTTCCAGTCGTCTTCTGGTCCCCGCTCTACCTGGAAACATGGAGACTAAAGTTAGGAGAAAGCAGCAGAGTCCTGTCTGGGATTTATATGAATATGACGGAGAAGAAGATAAAAGATATGACAAAACTAAAATTAATACTAAAACTAAACTACAACTAAGCATTTGGAAAATAACGAAAATGAATAAAAACTAGCAAACCTGCTCTAAAAACAAATTAAAACTAACTGAATTAGAGAAAAAAAAGTCAAAACTAAATAAAACTAAACTAGAATGAAAAATCCAAAACTCTTAGAACCTTGGAATGAATACATGTAGCCTATGTGAAGAATGCTCAGCGCCACAGCAACTCCCATGCAACTCCATATTTGAATATGACGGAGAAGAAGATAAAAGATACAACAAAACTAAAATTAATACTAAAACTAAACTACAACTAAGCATTTGGAAAATAACGAAAACGAATAAAAACTAGCAAACCTGCTCTAAAAATGAATTAAAACTAACTGAATTAGAGAAAAAAAAAGTCAAAACTAAATAAAACTAAACTATAATGAAAAATCCAAAACTATTAGAGCCTTGGTTACAACACATTATTGTCACATGATAACAGAAAAATCCAGTTGGGAACAGGAAACTTGTCATGTTTCCCATCAGCCTGGTGTAACAAAAAAAAAAAAAAAAAAAAAAAAAAATGGGGGCTCGTCCGGGATTGTATGGGCTTTGCCAGACAGCTAGGATTAGGGACCCTCCACTGGCTCCTCCACAATTTCCTGTCAAGTTAAACAATTAAATCAGACACAGAGTCACCTCCTGCTCCTCTGGCTGGTTCTGGGGCCCGTCCTCTGCTTTGTCCTCTCCACAGTGGGGGGGGCAGCTCTTCTTGGCCCATCGTCCACAGGTCAACATGTTGATCTGCATTAACAGCATGCTGACAGCCTCTGCTTCCTCCAGTTCACCTTTGTACATGAGCAGAGATGACAGACTAAAAGAGGCCGGTCAAAGATTTCCTCTGGGAGCGTTTGTTGTCCTGGTCTACGTTGGTTGGTTGGTTGGTTAGTTTGGTTGGTTGGTTGGTTGGTTGGTTGAGGACCACTTCCTTTTCTTTATAGACACCCAGTCCTGGACTATGTGGGTCCCTGATGTGTTTGTCCATGCAGTTCTACTCTTAATTGTATTCAGTCACCGAACAGGGAAAAGACGGATATTTACTTACTCTGCTGCCTCTTTTCCTTTTTAAAATTACCTCATTATAAGTAAATTAAAATAAACATCCTGAGATTCAACCCTACGGGAAAAAACAAAAGAAAAAAACAATTTAGAAAGACATACGGAAGTAGACTCTCCTAAATGAAAGTGTGCCAAAATTAATACGAATATTAACAGTAACATAAATAAATATGTGCTCTTAGTTATTGAATATATATAAGACAGGGGTGTCAAACTCATTTTAGTTCAGGGGTACCATATACAGCCCCATATGTGATCAAATAGGCCGGACCAGTAAAATAATCACAATGAAAAAGTAAAATTCCATTATGAAAATGTGTACACCTATAAAATTTCCTTAAAAATCTGAATAACATGAACAACCTGAAATGTCTTAAGAAAAATAGGTGCAATTTTAATAATATTATTCCCCATTTTATCATGTACATTAAGTTATTCATATTTTTGTGAAAGGATAGTTTATAATTGTACACAGTTTTATGCAATTTTGTTCTAATTTATTGGTTAGTATTATAGTATTTTACTGATCGGATCCACTTGAGATCATATTGGTCTGTATCAAGGTAATAATAGTTTTGGATTTTTCATCAGAGTTTAGTTTTATTTAGTTTTGACTTTTTTTTTCTCTCTCTTTCAGTTAGTTTGAATTCGTTTTTAGAGCAGGTTTGATAGTTTTTATTTGTTTTTGTTATTTTCTAAATGCTTAGTTTTAGTTTAGTCTTTTTTCTTATATCTTTTATTTTCTTCTCCGTCGTATTCAAATAAATCCCAGACAGGATTTTGCTGCTTTCTCCCAACTTTAGTCTCCATGTTTCCAGGTAGAGTGGAGACCAGAAGACGGACTTATAGACAGAATTATAGTTTTCATTTATTTCAGTTAACGAAAATATTTTTACAATTCCAGTTTTCGTCATTCCGTTAGTTTTTGTTAACAATAATAACCTTGGTCTGTATGTGGAACCTAAACTAAAATGATTTTAACCTTTTATAGTTCATTTATACAAATACTCTGAAATTCAATATTTCAACTTTAGTGTGGTATTGGAGGACCTAACAAGACTTGATTACTTTTGGGAAATTTTTCAAATTTTTTGTTGCTGTGTAGAAAATCAAGGTCAGTGAAGTTACCATATTTGGTTCCTTACCCATAAGTGGCAAAAAAAAAAAAAAAAAATCCAAGAAGTATGTATATAAAAATAAAAGAAAAACACATGTAAGGTGAAAAGAACATCACGCAGAGGTGGACCTTACAGACCCTGTAGACCACACTGGACCTGAGATTGTTGACTCACTGTCCTCACTGGAACTGTCTTGTAATGTATGCTGAAATGACCAAAAATAGTCACTTGCCTGGTAAAGGGTTAACATCCTTGATTGTTAATATCTTCCGTATGTTTGACACCAGTGGCATAAGTGCTATGGGTCTACTTTAGATACTTCAGAAACCTGATACAAAGGTAAATACAAATACATGTTCAGGTGCAGACAGTCATAAGTATAAGTAATGAATAAGTGTGTCTACAATGTATTATGGTCCTACTGAAGAGTTTAAAAAAAAGGCTGTCTCTGAACAAAAGAATAAAAAAATATAAAAACTCCTATTATGCCACGTTTCAATTGCTGTATCAGCCTCATTATTGTTAGTCAAGGTCACACGCATACGTTTATTCTTGAAATTGAAGTGTTTGGAACAGAACTAAAACTTCTGCGGGTTTTCTATTCAATGATTACTTACCTCTTCAAGTACAACATAATAGAACAGACTAGTAAAATGTAATAGATTCAACATAGAAGTGAAAATGATTCGCATTGTCAAAGGTGCTGAAATACAGACATTACAGACATTTCTGTGGGCTGTTTCCGTGCAAAGCTTACCATCAGTATAAAATGAAGATGATGAAACCCTTCTAGTTTAAGATAAAATATAAAATAATGTATATCAGAAATAAAGAATATTAATTTTGCTCATGTTCGGAAGTCAGATCTCAATATCAGCAATAGTTTTTGAAATATTACAGTTACAGTCCACTCACCTTTTTGTTCGCTTACGTTCATGTATAATAAAACCTTTTTATGTCATATTCACCTCATGTTTCTGTTTGTTTACCATTGTTTTCGTAACATTACTAATCTCAAGGGTCTTAAAAAGTCTTGAATGTACAAATCTGCATTTAATACCTTAAAAAAAGTCTTTAAAAGGTGTTAAATCTGATATGGTAGGTCTTAAGTTATGTTGCCCTAAACTTGTTTGCTCTATTATGTTTAAATATGTCTGTTAAATGTCCAAACTAGAAAGAAAGTAACATTAGTTGACTCAGTTCCAACCCGACAGTTTATATTGTAATTAGGAACCAATTACACTGGGTAACAAAAAAATGTTTTTTGCAAGTTGTCTGGGTTAATTCAACTGAATTAGGACCATTTTGCACTGTTAAATCAAAAAATGACATCTGTTTTTCTCAATCAGGTCAGGTTTTTTTGTTAATTTGATTTTGAAAAATTTGATCTCCTCACAATCTGCGCCCAAACTTTTTCTTGGTCACCAAGTTTAATACCAAAATAAGATTGGTAAGCACACTTTATGAAACTTGTGACTTGATTCCTGTTAGGTACAATGGTGTATTCACCGCAGATGTAGCAGAATACGTCAGGCTTATTTTTGCAAGATCTGCTAGTCGAAGCCATTTCATTCACCTGTAATATTAAAAAAAACATTAATCATAAATTGGCAAGAGTAAAATCTTCAGAACTCGTTTATTGCAAGAAATATGAAAGAATTTTGTTTCATATGATGTGAAAATGCCCATAAATGTAAGCAAAAATGTTAAAAAGCCAATATGTAGCATAGTTCAGAAGGTTGACCTGATTGAGCAAAATTAATGTGATTTTTGGATTCAGCACACCAAAATTATCCTAAATCAGCTCAAAAAACTTAAACAATAAATTTGTTGTTGACCAGTGTTATCGTTAACTTTGCAGAAATGATCACAGAACATTCAGTTCTGTGTACAGTATGTATGTAATATTCAGTCTCTGCTGATGTAAATAAATGCATTTCCCTTAATTCTAGGTGTCACAAATGTTTGCCACTTTGGCCATGAAATGGACATTACATTCTGTTCTAATTAAAAAGGTCTTAAAAAGTCTTAAATTTAACTTGAAGAAACCTGTAGGAACCCCAAATGTACTTTTTGTTAGTTTTGCTTGTTGTGTGTGATATGCACCAATGGATATACCAAGTTTGGGCGTCGATAAGGAGGGGGGTAAACATAACAAATTCATGGGGCCCAGCATTTGTGGGGGGCCCATAGAGCAGTGGAGGAGGTCCAGTGGATACAGGCTAGAAGTTGTGAAAATTTCATGTAAGATCTGCTGTATAAGAGAGGAATAGAAGTCGGGAGTCAGATGTGTTATGTAGTAGACTACAAACAAAAAGTTAATGATATTTTTAATTTTTGGGCTATTTTTTTCACTTGGGATTCTTGCACAGCACTTTTTTACTTTTTTGTGTGTGAATTGAAATACATTTTTTTAATGACCAGACATAGTTTTATTTACAAATGGCAAAAAAATGACAAAAAAAAAGAAATATCCTTCATTTTTTTTCTTTGTAGTGTATGTTAAGGTTCAGTTTTGTTTCACATTAGCGTAAGTGACGGTATGTATGGACCAGACCTCCATCTACATGCCCCCCCTCGCTATGACCGATCAACAAGATACTGAATTTTATAAAAGGTTGACAACGTTTACCTTTCATGGGGCGCACAATTGGTAGCGCCGCCCCTGATACCAAGTCATAGTTTTTCACCCCTTGGCCAACTTTGGGCCAAAGGGGTTTTGTAATTGTTTTGTCGATTGCCTGTCCATCCATCTGTCCTTTCAATAATGTCATCGCATTATCTGAAGAATGCATTGCGATACCTGCTTCAAATTTATACTGTGGTTGAATCTTGGCATGGAGCAGAAGCCTATTGAACATATATGACCTTGACTTACTTTTTCAAGGTCAAATGGCGACATGTCCTTTCAACAATGTAATCACATTATCTGACGAATGTATCAAGATTCCCCCATAAGTAGCTGGGATAGGCTCCAGCAACCCTGGTGACCCTAGCGAGGATAAAGTGGGTTCAGAAAATGAATGAATGAAACAATAAATGGAGATTTCCACCACAAATTTACACAAAGACAATCTAATGTCAATTATAGGGCAGCAACTTTCAGCAGAATCTTACACTATATTTGGCCGAGGGGTACTAAAAGTGTGCAATACGTTCTGTTTTCTATTTGTAAACCACCGTTCCATTTTTTATCAGAAAGTCTTGCATGATCCAAAAATTGCAAAAATAAAAGCCATTGATAATTCATTTCAACTTCAGCAACTAAAATAACAAGCCTGATGCAAACAATTAGTATGAAGTACTGGTATTTGTGCTAAAATGTAAAGAGTAAAAACAAAAACTTGTCAGAAAACATCAATACTGAAAGCACAGACATCTTCAAATCCCTCCTAAGTATTTGTGTTTTGCTGCTCGTTGCGTGCAGCCGTCAGCGGAGTGGATGAGGTCCTGTTCTGACAGAGGCCGGTCTGTCCTATCTACAGGAGCTGAAAGGTTCCGTGATAACGCCGAACATTTAACAAGTAGTCAGCATTCACAGGGCTTTAATGTTTCTGGCAGAGCAGGGAGGGAAGCGGCCCGGCTGGCAGCTCTAATCAAAAGGCTGTCAGTTGAGGAGCATGCTCAGTGCCTCCACATGCCGCACCAGGATTTATGGGAAAATCATGTATTATTTACCAACCGCAGAGGGTTGATGTTGTGTACATTACTGCGCAGCTGGGTGGAGGAGGCTTCCGTCGGTGTATATGTGCGTGGATGTTCATACACGTCGAACTGCTGACATCGGTGGAACGTGATTAATTTCTGAGGTGAAGCTCTAATGAACATGTTATTGCTAGGTTCAGCCATTCTTCTCCATAATATCCTCTGAAATAAGTCAATGATTCTTCTTTTTTTTTTTTCAAAGTAATGAGGGCAGCTTTACCTCCTGTGTAAATGTGAATATGTCACGTCTTTCAACACCAACGGTCAGATATGAAAATAAGGGAAGCAGAAAAAAAAAAAAAAAAATCACATAATTACAGCCCTTTCCTAACAAACACTAAAGCTGTCAGGAATTAACTACCTGTGACTTCATTAGAGACTGGATAAAAACTGGATTAGCTGAAAATCTAAGTTAATATAGATCACTGAATGTCTGACTTATAGTAACTAATCAGTAAATATTGACCTGAAACTCCATAGAACTGAAAAAAAATAATTGGTGGAAATGATTTTAGTTTTTATCTGTAATTTTCCGCCAAAGTAAATGATTACAGATGGGCAGCTGAGCATTATAATGGCCACGTTTTGCCAATACCACTAGTTCGTAAATGTCCCATTAGTGGAAATTGTATCTTGTATTTATATTGTTTATAAGGTTAGATTTAATCACATTGATAGTGCAGGATTGTTATGACACAATGTAGTCGCATGGTAACAGAAAAATCCAGTTGGGAAGAGGCAACTTGTCATGTTTCCCATTGGCCCGGTGTGACAAAAAAATGGGGGCTCATCCGGGATTGTATGGGAGGAATAACCTGGTTATGGTTTCTAAAAAGTGGCACAGTTTCTTGTTGACCAGTGGTTGCCTTCTTGTATAAATGATCATAAAGGCTGTGAACACGTGTTAAATTTAACACCAATGGTCAGATATGAAAATAAGGGAAGCAGAAAATAAAAAAAATCACATAATTACCGCCCTTCCCTAACAAACACTAAAGCTGTCAGGAATTAACTACCTGTGACTTCATTAGAGACTGGATATCGGCATAGCTGAAAATCTAAGTTAATATAGATCACTGAATGTCTGACTTATAGTAACTAATCAGTAAATATTGACCTGAAACTCTGTACAAACTGAAAAAAATAATTGGTGGAAATGATTTTAGTTTTTATCTGTAATTTTCCGCCAAAGTAAATGATTACAGATGGGCAGCTGAGCATTATAATGGCCAAGTTGTGCCAATACCACTAGTTCGTAAATGTCCCATTAGTGGAAATTGTACCTTGTATTTATATTATTTATAAGGTTAGATTTAATCACACTGATAGTGCAAGATCGTTATGACACAGTGTAGTCACGTGATAACAGAAAAATCCAGTTGGGAAGAGGAAACTTGTCATCTTTCCCATCGGGCTGGTGTGACAAAAAATGGGGGCTCATCCGGGATCGTATGGGGAAAACGTGACAGTTTCTTGTTGACCAGTGGTTGCTTTCTTCTTGTATAAATGAAGATAAAAGCTGTAAACATGTGCTAAATTTAACAGAACTCAGAATAAAGAGAGCAATCATACCTGGCAAAACAAAACAATGAAAAATCCACGGGAACTTCACACAGCAAAAAAACAGAGAAAATCCATATAATGTTAAAGGCTTCTACTTTTCTGCTGTACCTGGACTGTTAGTTAACCCTTAGGGGTCTAATCCGATTTTGGCCATTTTTGAGTATTTTAGATTTTGCCTTTATATACTATATAAAGAAATGTTTATTATATCCATGTTTGGTATCTTCATCTATCTCATCTGTCTATTATATTTTCACTTTAACCTACTATATCAACACAAAAGGACAAAAAACACACAAAAAATATAAAATCCGATTTGAAAAATGTACATAATTTATTGCATAAATTACACAAAGATGCCTAATGAACCTTTTCAAAATCTTTAAAAGAGAATATTGGTTCCAAATATTAGGTATATAAAATCAAAATTGTAATAAATTAAAATTTTACAAAAAATAACGGAAATATGGTCAGAAATATAACACCAGCCCCACTTCTTTTTCATACCTTTATTCATGTTTGTCTGCTCCGGTTTCAAATGTCATATCTCCAGTTGTATTTGCTCTGTTAACATCAAATAAAAAGTGGGAGAGTGTTTCAATGCAGTTGTCCCCAGTGGTCTACGTGACCGACTTCCGACGCTAGGACGTGTTGAAAATGTCATGTGATTCAGTTACGGGGTCGCAACCGTGGACCCCAAAGGGTTAAGAAGATTTGATGGAGTTACAGTTGTCTGTCAGTCAATCAATTTAATTGTACTTATACAGCGCCCACTCCTAACAAAAGTTATCTCATGACACTTTACATATAGAGCTGGTCAAAACTAGACTCTCGAATGGTTATATGGAAATAGTTATATGATGAAAACCTGAAGAGAAGTCATTTTCCACCCAGAGGCCACATATTGATCACATTTGATCAGCACATTTACAATATAATGCTGATATCATTGCCATTAATTACATTAAATGTTTTTCTGTTTTGCTTTAAGCCTTTAGAATGACCAGCTGTGTTTCTCCTCAAACCGTAAAGTAGACTACACAGACACATACAGGTTTTACTGGCTTTGGCTGTAACACTGCACGGTTGTTCCAGTGGCTCCTGTTTGATAGATTATTACCACAGATTTTTTTTTTTTTTTTGCTTGACTTCCACTGCCTGCTTCTTATAGATAAGCTTTTTGGTTATTGTAGCTCATGACACACATGCATAATCATTTCTGGAAAAAGTGATGTTTGTGAACAAACTTTGGGTTAGTTTAGTTAAAGAGTGTGCTCCTTCTGTCTCCTAAACTTTGGAATTATTAATGGATTCATTAAAATTTGTTTTAGTCATCAACACTGGAAATCAGGTATACAAACAATTTAGATAACGGTACAGATACAAAGATGATAGCGTTTGTAGCGGGAAGTCACTTCATTTTAATTAACAAAAAAAAAAAAAAGTAATTTGTTCAACAAGGCGAGGAAAAGAAAAACAAAGTTGATCTTAAAGCAGATACAACTGTGTGAACAAACTCATGAAAAACCTGACAGGTCTGCCGTCCTTTGTGTTTGATTTTATTTAGAAAGTAGATGGATGGATGGATGGATGGATGGATGGATGGATGGATGGATAGATAGATAGATAGATAGATAGATAGATAGATAGATAGATAGATAGATAGATAGATAGATAGATAGATAGATAGATAGATAGATAGATAGATAGATAGATAGATAGATAGATAGATAGATAGATAGATAGATAGATAGAGATAGAGAGAGAGAGAGAGAGCAGTGGCAATTTCTCATAGACTGCAAGGGAAGCCCGGCTTCCCCTAAAATTACGAAAATTAAATGGTTAAATATGTACGGTTGTGTTGACATTTCATTGACTACAAATGTGTTAGAACACGTTCATCTTAAAGATGAGTTTGTTCAGAATCAGCTTTATCACAAATCAACAGACTCGATGTTGTTCACTTCTCATCCATTCCCGTTGCGCTGTTTTCTCATATGATCTCTGCTCAGTGCATTTGTCCGTAGACGCTCAGCGTCCATGCACTTCAATGGGACTGAGTGGAACAGTTTTTTTCATTGCCTCAAAACTGGATGCTAATTGGATAAATGCCACAATGTTGTCCCGCCCCCGGACGCCGGGTGTCTCTGAGGGTGAATGGAGCTGTGTTCGGAGCTCGGCTGGGCTGGACGCCAGAATCCCACGTGCTGATTGGAGGATCAGTCGAAAGGCTGAATCCCATTTGATTGACAGCTGTTTTCAGATCTACTCCTTCACTGACACAGTTCAGTTTAATACCGCCGCGCATTCTGTAGGGAAATCAAGAGAGAAACCACTACGAACGTACTTGCTCATTTCTTGCACTGTAAATAAAACACACTCATTGTACTTCCTTGTTTCAATTTAACATAATTTCAGCGTTTTCTTGTTTCAGTTCCATAATTTAATCATTTCTTGTTCGAGTTTAATATCATTTTGTAGACAGTTTAATCAATCAAACTGTCGGCTAGGTCGGCGTGAAAGGAGCATCTGTAGTTTAAAAAGGCTGAAGTCTTACACCTGCAACACAATGGGCCAAGGCCGTCTAAGCAGAGAGGACACTGGTCCAGTCCCTGGAAAAGACGCCTACTTGGTATGATAAGGTCACTGAGCATTTTCTTAAAAAGGAACGGAGGGCTGAATGTATGTTTAAATAACTTGACTTTTTTTTGTTTTGTTTTGATGTAAGCCGGCAATGAGCTTCCCCTGTCTGACAGACGAGCAGCCGCCACTGATAGATAGATAGATAGATAGATAGATAGATAGATAGATAGATAGATAGATAGATAGATAGATAGTAGTAATAATAATAATAATAATAATAATAATAATAATAATAATAATAATAAACTACTACACCTTTAGGGTTGTGACTTTATTGCAAATGAAGAAACATCGAAACATGACTCATTTTGTCTCATGAGCTGTGAATGGAACCAAAGGCTTCTCTATTTGAAGAAGAGTCGAATGTTTAAAGGTATAAAATCATGCAGTAGAAAAGTACATGGGTTTACTTTGTGCAGCATTTTCACTGTTTTCCCACTAAATACCAAAGTGGTACAAATGGATGGGATTTATAAAAAGCCTGTTTCAGTTTCTTTAAAACCTTTTTTTATATAAACACATGATTGTAATTGTTGAAATACAGATACAAGATGAGACACTGATGATTCTATTTACCACCTGAGAGGCTTTTTTTTTTTTTTTTTTTTTTCAAATTTACTGTGAGTATTTGTTGATTTGATTTACCTTGTTTCACTCCATATAAAAACAACTGAATTATTCTCTGTGTTACTTTCCCATCTCTAACTGCAGTCACACTTTACTTTATTTGTAGCACTAAGTAGAAAAATGTTCACAAATTGTTCTTAACCCATAAAGACCCAAACAGCCACAAAATCATCTACTGATCTAAACTGTTTAATACCTGTTGATCCATTAATCCTATCAATACATGTAAATAATTGGTGTAAAATACAGTTATTCATCTTTTCATGGTCATCAGATATGACCCATTTGGACGTTCAGAGGCCCCGTAGTTACCGTGGAAACACCGTCATCTTCTACAACATCGATTCTTCCAGTAAAACCCATGGAGTTGGATCAATGACAGTGGATGGAGACACTGGGTTTATGTTCAGTTACTGAGAGATTTGCTGGTAATGTCACTTTTTCTTCAGTTTTCTCTATTTCCAATGTGATATCATGAAACTGTGTAAATCTACGGCATGTTATCTGTACGCATTATAGGTTTTCCACGTGTATGTTAACACCGCATCAAATACCACGCACTGACAATTAGGGTTAGGGGTTACGGCAGTGGTTTCCAACCTTTTTTGGCTCGTGACCCCATTTTAATATCACAAATTTCTGCTGACCCCAGACATTCAAAACAGACATTTTTTCCAAAAATGAATTTGTTTTTGATCATGTAATAGTTTGCTATACTATGTTGCAAATAAATGTTAATTTTATTAATAATAATAATAATAATAATAAACTTTATTTGTATAGCACCTTTCATACAGAAACTGTAGCCCAAAGTGCTTCACATTGATTGAAAAAAATACAATATCAAAATACATTAAGATTTGATTAGAAATACAATAAAATAAAAATAAATATAAAAACAGTGCACATTAAAATATTTGATTATGCATAGAATTTTTGAAGTGCAAGAAATAAGATGAAATTTGAGAGAAATACAATAAAATAAAAATAAAAGCAGTGCACATTAAAATATTTGATCATGCATAGAATTTTTGAAGTGCAAGAAATAAGATGAAATTTGAAATACAATAAAATAAAAAATAAAAACAGAAATACAATAAAATAAAAATAAAATTTTAGACAACATTTAGTCTATATAATGTATATTATTATGGACAGAGGCAGAAAAGCCAGGTGTAGATTACTGCACAAAGTGAGAATTTTATTTTCCTTGCTCAGGATATGTACAGTCAGTCCAGCTTGTACTTACAAGGCTGCAATGAATTACCGAACAATTAAGGAATTTTGAATCAGTAAATACTTAGGCAAGGCAAGTCAAGGCAAGTTTATTTGTGTAGCACATTTCAGCAACAAGGCAATTCAAGGTGCTTCACACAGGACATTGAAATAAAAGAAACAAAAAGAAACACATTTAAAACATTATAAAAGAAACATGTAAAAGGTGATTAAAAACAGCAAAACACATAAAATAAAAAAAAAATAATAAAATAAAATAAAAATAAAAAAACACACACATATTAAAGTAAGAGTTGCAGTGCAGAGTTTCAAAGAGAATAAAAAGTCAAAAGCCTTTTAGTCAAAGGCAGCAGTGAACAGGTGAGTCTTTAACCTGGACTTAAAAGAACTCAGACTCTCAGCAGACCTGATATTTTCTGGTAGTTTGTTCCATATATACGGAGCATAGAAACTGAACGCTGATTCTCCATGTTTAGTTCTGACTTTGGGAACACAGAGCAGACCTGCACCAGATGACCTGAGTGGTCTGGATGGTTCATACTGGACTAGAAGGTCTCTGATGTATTTTGGGCCTAAACCATTCAGTGCTTTATATGCTAGTAAGAGAATTTTGAAGTCTATTCTCTGAGAGACAGGGAGCCAGTGTAGAGACCTCAGAACTGGACTGATGTGGTCCACTCTCTTGGTCTTAGTGAGGACTGGAGCAGCAGCATTCTGGATCAACTGTAGTCGTCTGATAGACTTTTTAGGCAGACCACAGAAGATACTGCTACAGTAGTCAACTCGACTAAAGATAAATGCATGGACAAGTTTTTCAAGGTCCTGCTGCGACATCAGTGCTTTAATCCTAGAAATGTTCTTGAGGTGATAGTAAGCTGACTTTGTAATTGTTTGTATGTGGTTTTTAAAATTCAGGTCTGAATCCATGACAACACCCAGATTCCTGGCCTGGTCTGAGGTTTTTAACTGAAGTGACTGGAGCAGCATGCTGATTTTAAGACGCTCCTCCTTGGGTCCAAAAACGACTACCTCAGTTTTTTCTCTGTTTAACTGAAGAAAGTTATGGCCCATCCATTCAGATATTTGCTCCATGCATTTACCCAGTGCTTGTATGCATACATACTGGCCACAATGAACGTTTGACAGATAAGCAGTACCACAGTGCTTCAGTTTCAGCTTCAGAGTTTGTCATGTCTTTTATATATTGTGATTGTCTCTGTCAACTTAACATATATTTTATTAGTAAGTTTTTTTTTTTATTTTTATCAATTACTAGAAATTTCAAGCGACCCCATTTGAAGTTCATTCGACCCCATGTGGCATCCCGACCCCAAGGTTGAACAACACTGATCTATAGGATTGATAAATATAGGAAAGAACCTGGTTTTCACTTGCAAAATGCATAGGATAATATTATAATAAATGGTGATAATATTATAGTAAATGGCACTGGGTCTTCATGGGTTAAAATCTAGGATGAATTGATGTTTGAAACCAAAAAGAATAATATGAAGAAAAAGAAAAATCTGTGATCTGTGGTGGTATGCTTCCTTTTTAACCTTGTCCTGCTTAGGGGATAATGGTCCCATCTGTGCTGTTCCTCAACATGAAAACCTTTGGTTTAGTTCTCAAGGCCTTTCTGCCAAGTTTCACTTTTCTGTTAAGATGAGAGGAGCTGCTCTGCTCACAGCAGACCTTGCAGAATTATACAGATAAGATCTGAAATCCGCCATTGTGCAGCTGTGACTCTCACTTTTTAACATGAGGCCAGAAATGAATCACTGTGAAAAAAGGGATGAGGTTTCTGAGCAGCAGGTGATGCAAGGACTTGTGAAATGATGCTTAGAGTGAGACGACTGCTTTCAGCTGTGAAGTGTTTTACACCTGAAAGGAAACTGTTTTTGCAGCTCTGAGCTTCTGTGACCTAATGAGCATTTTACAGAAAATTATCAAAAAATAAGCTGTATGTGTTGATTTTTTTTTTTTGTCTCAAGGGATTTGTAGAAATATTTCTTTTTGTAGAAAATACCTAAAATGCACTCTGAATCTGTCCTTGTCTCTATGTTTCTGAACCAAAAGCACATTTCATATTATATTCACATATTGAATATTTTAAAGGCTCATGTTACTTTTTCAACTGTATCATCATTTACGTGACTCTTATGTTTTAGCTTAAAAAAAACTAAGTTTGCATGTAAGTATTTAATATTTTTTACATAAGATTTGGGCTGAAATCCTTCTGTTCTTGATATGTGTTTTATTGTCAATACAAACATGTTTCCATTTATAGAAGTGTAAAAGTACCCAGTATTTGTGTTCAGTGGTGTGTTTACGATCTCCGTTGTCCATTAGTCAATTATTATGTGATGTCCCATGTTTTGTAAGTGCGACTGGTTTGGATCTCAAAGTTCACACTGTGTCATCAGCTGACATTTTTAAAATGGCAGTACTTTTGGAAATTTGCTTCCTTTATTGTGTTCTTTCTTTTGTAACCACATACTGAAAAAGAAAAAAAAAAAAATATATATATATATATATATCATTCAATCATCTATTATTGAAAAAAGACCAAAGTGGGGTCCATTCTGGTTGCTTGGCAACAGCGTTCACACAATCTGATTACAGTGAATTTGTGTTAGAAACCTTTAATTGCAGGGTTGTGCTCAGTTGTGTTTTAATCTGACAATAACTATCATCAAACGGTGTTAGATTTACTTCAACATGGTTTCGCTGATAACAGGTGTACGTGTAAAGCTACGACATGGAAGTGGATGATGTGAGTTATTAGGCTGGAGAGCCTTCAGTCAATTCTGAACCTTCACGTCGAGCATTTTTTGGATGCCGACTACTGAAGCTGAAACCTTTTGTTGATGATTTTGTTGAGGCCTGAGCAGGTCTGACTATGGGGACAGTGGCTGTGTTTCATCCAGCAGGGTTTATTAAACTGAGGAGATCAATAAAAGGTAAATGTGAAAAGGTGGAATGGAATTTTGTGAACGATTATGTGTGTGTGTGTGTGTGTGTTGACTATATAGAGACTGAAACTGACTTAACCCATAAAGACCCAAACATCCATCACTAGTCGCTTTTCCATTGGACATCTGCGCAAAACTTTACCGATATTTACTAAATGTCGAAAAAACAGAAGTGCGTAATGTCGGTTTTTCCATTAAATCACAAATGCGATGATTTGTTTATTTATTATCGCGAGATGACACGAGAAGTCATTCCATAAACATGGCGACGAACAAAAATATGGTGTTGATTTACAGATATATTCATTATTATTATATATTATCCCTCTATCTCATACTAAATTAAAAAATGATTGGGTTTTCTGGTGTGTCCACACATACCGCAACATGTTTCTTCTTCTTTTTCGCTTGTTGTAACGTACGTCAACATCGTTTTTTTTAATTCACCTGACTCTAGTTGCAGAAATAGGTCTTTCCATTGCAGTTTTCTGTGATGAAACATTTGCGCTACACCCGAAAAACCACTTCTTGCCAGTGCAAAAACTTTTAATTGAAAAATGAGACTTTTGACGAAATTGTTTTTCCAGTAGGTACATTTTTATGCGTAATTTGAGGGTCAATGGAAAAGCGACTACTGATCAAAACCATCTACAGATCTAAACTGTTTAACCCTCTGGTATCCCGTCCAGCAAGGCCCTTACTAAGCACCAAGTGTGCCTTTTTGGCACACTTGTGGAATAATGTAAAAAAAAAAAAAAATTTACACAGTTTGTTTTTAATTCTTTTACATTTTTTTTCTATTTCATCAACTTGAGCTGTAAGTAAAAATACCAAATACTCAATAATTGTCACATTTTTTAAACCCTTTAAATGCCATGTTTGTAATGTAAACAAACCATTTTTTTGGATGCAATAAACACAAAAAACTATATATTTTTTTAATATCCTACATAAAAATTGGATCGCATATTATTTGATTTTTGCAGCCTGGCATATGCAAATGATTAACAGCAATACTGGTTAATTTGCATTGTTATTTTTGGTGCGAGGTCAAATGTTCAAAAATACTAGCATCTGTCACCAAGTGTGCGTAAAATGCACACCTATAAATCAAACTATTAAGTATTATATATTGATTTATTTTTCTGCTCTAATTTGATTTTATTTTTGTAAATCAAGGTCAGCCCTAATCATACATATCAAATGGAAGAAATAGTGTGTTTTAGGCACACTTGGGAGACAGATGCTAGTCTTGGAATTTTCTTTTGTTTACAATGTGCACATTTTAGTTGGTGGCCAGAATTTTAAAGATCATGCACAAATGAACAACTTTTGAATTCTAACCTTATTTAAATTGTTAAAAATAATATGAAGTTTTTTAATATGAAGTGTAAAGTGTGCCTAAAAGGCACACCCAGATACCAGAGGGTTAATACATGTTGATCCACTAATCCTATCAATACATGTAAATAATTGGTGGAAAATGTAGTTTGTCATCTTTTCATGGTCATCAGATATGACCCATTTGGACGTTCACAGGCTCTGTAGTTACCGTGGAAACACCAGTAAATCCCATGGAGCTTGATCAATGACAGTGGATGGAGACACTTGGTTTATGCTCAGTTTATGATGTATTTTACTGTAAAAGTCCCTATTTCTTCAATTTTCTGTTTCGGATATAATAACCCTCAACTTAAATCTGAGCTTTTATGAAAATCTACATGATCACAGTACATTAAATATAAGAAAATACCTAATTTTCACTTAAAAATGCAAAAATACTGAGCATATTATTATAATAAATGGTGATAAATTTCTTAAGAAAGGTTAGTTATAGAGAAAAATTAATTTGGGAAGTACCACAGAAGTAGCACTGGGTCTTCACTGGGTCTTCATGGGTTAATATAAGCAACAAACATAAATGCCATAATAGATGGAAGAAGCAATGAAATGCCACCGTATATGAAGAGCTGCCAAACAAATATGAGACAAAGACTTGGAACAGTTCAGTGTAGGAGGCTAAAGTTAAATCCAGCTTCAGAATTTTTTTGACAAAATGCCTTTTAACATCTGTCAACCCCTCAATCAACAGCTCAGGATGATGATTACGTTGACGGACCAACTTTGTAAAACAATAATGGATGGAAGTATGCACAAATTAGCAATTTCTTTCGCTGACTTTCTAAAAACTTTAGTTAAAACAAGTTTCTTTCCAAACAGGAAGGAATCATTTCTAATAACAGAAAGGGAGGTTACCCATAAATGTGTAATGCAAATTTTCTAAGGTGAGCTCAGGGAGACATGAACCATAAGGACCTTCTGATTATGAGTCGACCTGTTTGCTACATGAACCATACTTTTGTAAAATCTGTATTACCATATATAAATCTGCACGTAGGATAGAGTAATGCATATGTATTTAGAAGTGTCATTGATTGGTTCATGTCCATATCTGGACATTTTAGAGTGGAGTATTTGAAGTCTACCTTTCCAACTGTGGTTTCCTGAACCTGCAGAATCTGAATTACTGATAAACAGACTGAAGGAATTGCATAGATTGACCACAGTGATCAAGTATTTGCATCATACTTTCAGAATAGATTATTGTATTGTCATTATTGTACATGTCTTAGTTGTTGGGGTTTTTTAGCTTACCGGCCGACAGAACGTAAGCTATTGTCGTCATGCGGTGTCCGTCAGCGGCGTCTGTCGTCCGTTACAAAATTTCAATGGTCTTCTTCTCCAAAAGTACAATTCCGATTGACTTCAAACTTGGTATACAGCTTCTTCTACAGATGATGTCAACAAAAGTTAGTGAAATTATTTGGATCTGATTCTGGACTTGGTGCAACTTTGAAAAATTTCCCCATTATAAGCGATAGGAAGTGGATCGATGCAATAACTCAGTAAATATAAATGATATCAAGTTGAAGTTTCTCCAGTCCAGCCCTGATGGGGAGATGACCAAAACATAATGTCCACATGCTGATCAGGATCTTCTTCTGGATCCGGAACTTACGGAAAATTTAACATGGGCTCTTATGGGGAAAAAATTTCAATCATCTTCTTCTCCAAAACTCCAGTTCTGATTGACTTCAAACTTGGTGTACAGCTTCTGTATGAAGATGTCAACACAAGGTATTGAAATTATTTCCATCCGGATCTGATTCTGGATTTGGTGCGACTTTGAAATATTTTCCCATTATAACAGATAGGAAGTGGATTGACCCAATAAATCAGTATCAATGATATCAAGTTGGAATTTGAATTCTTTACAGATCTGATTGGAATATGACCAAAACATGGGCTATTTCTGTAATATAATAAATACATATAACTGGGTGATAATAAATGCCATCTGGATACATTTCCCAAAATTTTTCATTTGGCCGGTAAGCTACAGGGCCATTGGTCCTATTTTTTTTTTATTTGCAGTATTTAATTGGTTATTTAGCAATTTAAGAGATTCAGGTTGTTAACTAACTTAGATGAGGCGGCACAGTGGTGTGGTGGTTAGGACTTCCACTTCACAGGAAGTTGACACAACATGTACTTGTTGAATTTACATGCCCCCCCCCCCCAATTAAACAGGAAAATATAGGTTAGGTCTCCAGTTAGTAACCCTTGTGACTACCTGATCTGCACAACTACCCGATTTTCTTCATGCTTGCGCAATACGGTCGGCCATCATGGCCACAAAACTATGACAACTCCATTTGGACAAAAGCGATTTGCAGACCTTACCCGGTTTGTGTCTTCTAAAAAAAACCCACAAAAACACACGTCCTGCTCTCTCAAAATAAAGTTTCCGAAGGTAAGGAAAAGGAGAATTAGCTGCAGAACAGTGTGAGGCTTAGAGGAATTAGTAAAATAATAGCATAACCTATGAATAATGACTTCAAATTTAGATCAAAATTTTATTGTAAAAAGTTGGTATCAGATCAGTATCAGCAAAGCTAATTGGATGGGAAGCAAAAAAATCCGGATTGGGCGATGACTAATAGCCAATAAAGATTTCCACATCTAAAATAGTGAAATAATTCCAGCATCAGCCCTTCTCTGAAATTTAGTTCATATCTCTGAACAGAAACGTGGGCTTTTCTTTTGGACGTAGTTTCTGGAGAATCTGTCGGCTGGTTGGTTTGTGTCCAACACACATAGCTGAGAGTAAACAGACAAGAGGAAGTGTGTCACAAACTGCACATTTTATGAATGTGCCGCACATGTCCAAACACAATCACTGTGACGCAGCTATAGTGTTCCACTAATAAATGAATATATTAACCCTTTCATGCACAGTGGTCACTCCAGTGGACAGTTGTTCTCCAGCTGTTCTCTTATATATTCATGGGTTTTGTTGTTTTAGTTCCATATCAGCCAACACAGTGGACACTTATGCATCATCCCATATACTGACATGCCTGTAACTTTCCTTTCTTTTAACTAAATCAATTACTAATTGTTATTAGACTGTAATTAACAGAGTTTTTTTTTTTTTTTTCTTTTGCATATTATCTGAGTGAGTAATAATTAGTATTATAGTACGTTCAAATGTGAGAAAACATCAGATTAGCAGCATTAACCTCCTGAGACCCAGGAAAGTGAATTTTTTTGTTTTTTTCCATTAAACAGTTGTCTTGATTGGAAACTACATAATACAACAGTTTTTTTTTCCTTTTGTTTTTTTTTCCCTGAGATATTTTTTTTTTATTATTTTTATTTATTTATTTTTTTAATGGAATGTCCTTTACAATGGACAGCATTTTTTAAGTAAAACTGTCAAACTTTTGTCCCCTACAGAGGACAAAAACTTATTGTTGGGTCTCAGGAGGTTAAAAATGCTTTTATTTAATAGTTTTCACACAGTATGCCAGTAAATACATGTTTCTGAGCTTCAAAAATTAAACAAATGGTGTCCAGCTGAGTGGACGTTTTTGTAACTCCATGAAAAATAGGTTCATAAAAAAAAAAAAAAAAAAAAAAAAAAAAAAAACAGAAAACTCAATTACATTGTTTTTTCTCATGCCTAAAGAAGAATAAAAACACTCAGGAAAAAAAAATCTGGATTAAGGTTCTCATAATTCGTGCATGAAAGGGTTAATATTCTGAGTTTGACAAGTGGGATGGAAATAGCATATTGAAGGCATTTGGCATTTTTCCTGACGGGACGTTTTCCACCTGAGATGCGTGGGACATGTTGATAATACTCTGCTTTTATTAGCATTCTTTCCACATTTATTCAACACAATTGAAATATAAACCTCAGGCGTGGATCGTACAGGAAGTTTATCAGACGTGGCTGCTGTTCTGCGTTTATGGTCGACTGGTTTGGTCGGTGGAGATCTTTAAAGGAGAAGTCCTCAGAATGGCAAATACACTTACATACATTATGAAAGAGGTCGATAGATGTGCATGAATATCAAAAAGCTGACCTTTTCAAGATAGAATGATAGATTTAGATTGTGTCTGTTAACACTCTATTTTTAATTTGAGTGTGGACGGCTGCATATAAACATGAATAATTGTGCAAATATTAATTTTCATTAGCCATCCAGGCAGCGTAGCGGGGGTGTTGTATTTTTTAGATCATGTTTTTTGCATGTGAAGACACAGAAAAGACCCAATAAAGAATATATTACAGGTTATTGTGTTTACATGATCCGTATCATATTCTGACTAGTGTTTTATTCAGAGTAATAGCATGAGTGTCAGCACCGTGACTTGAATTACTTTAAAGGTAGGGTAGGAGATGTTTTCCTGGAGCATTTTTTTTTTTTTACTATATTGCTTAAAATCCCCTTCACACTCCGACTGCAACCGATTAATTAAATCAGGGGTGTGAAACATGCAGCCCGGGGGCCAAATCCAGCCCGCCAAAGGGTTCAATCCGGCCCGTGGGATGAATTTGTGAAATACAAAAATACACTGAAAATGTTACCAATCAAGGATGTTAAAATAATTTTAGGTCAGTTAATTCTAAAGTGGATCAGAACAGTAAAATACTATCGTAATAAAACTATAAATAATGAAAACTGCAAATTTGTCTCTTTGTTTTAGTGTAGAAAATGTAAAATTACACAAAAATATTCACATTTACAGACTGGTCTTTTACATAAAAAATGTGAATATCTGAAATGTCTTAAGAGAAGTATGTGGAATTTGAATAATATTCTGCCTGTTATTTAATGTTTGGTGTATTTGTAGATCCACTGTGATCTGTAAGTTGTGATTCACATGTATAAGTGATAAACTAAGGCGTAATATTGTTAACATTGTACCTGTTTTATTGAAGAATTTTCAGGTCGATCGTATTTGTTCATGTTATGTTCAAGTACAATTCGTAGATGTAAACATTTTAATTACGGAATTTTAAGTGTATTTTTGCGTGTATTGTAGGATTTTTGAGCATAATTAAGTGTATTTTTGCGTGTATTGTAGGATATTTAAGCATATTTAAGTGTATTTTTTTATTTTACTGAATTTACTTTTTTCACTCAAAGGTTCTTATCCAATTGTTTGTATTACTTTACTGGTCTGGCCCACTTTAGATCATATCAGGCTGGATGTGGCCCCTGAACTAAAATGAGTTTGACACCCCTGCTTTAGGATTTTGGATTTGAGAGCTTTAATAAAAGCTTTGGTACGTTTTTTTGTTGCTTCCTCCACTTCCAGACTTTCTCATAATAGTTTTGCTCATAGTCATTCTCTTCTTTCCATTATAAACAGTCTTTATGGACACTCCAACTATTTTTGAAATCTCCTTTGGTGTGACGAGTGCATTCAGCAAATCACACACTCTTTGACGTTTGCTTTCCTGATTACTCATATGGGCAAAAGTTTGTGAAAAGGTATGGATAATAGTGTTAGGTATGATTATGACATCAATATAAGTATATTATATATATAAGTTAAAATTTACAATATTTGCAGATGATACTAATTTGCTTTATTCGGGAGTAAATATGAAACCAATATTAGAAACTGGAAAAGGAATTGAGCAAGTTAAAAAATGGTTTGATGTTAATAAGTTATGACTTAATGAAGATAAAACAAAATTTGTGGTTTTTGGTGGTGCTAGGGGAAGTGATGATATAAAACTGAAAATTAATGAAATTGAAATTGAAAGGGTGTATGAAACAAAATTTTTGGGAGTGATTATTGACCATAAACTCTGTTGGAAACCACAAATAGAATATATCAAACGTAAAATGTCCAAAGCTGTTGCGATTCTTTATAAAACTCGAGACTTGTTAAGCAAAAAATGTTTGCATATGTTGTATTGTTCACTTGTAATGCCATATATGTCATACTGTGTGGAAATATGGGGCAATGTGTATAAGACTAATTTAGACCCAATAATTAAACTCCAAAAAAAAGGTATTAGAGTCATAAACAAAGCTGGTTATCTCCAATCAAGTAATCCACTTTTTGTAGAATCTGGTTTATTAAAATTTCTTGACATTGTATGTTTAAAAACAATGGAATTTATGTTTCGCGTTAAAAGTAAAAACCTTCCTTTTTGTGTTCAGAAAATTTTTAAGTTAAGAGAAGGACATTATAATTTAAGAGGGATGTTTGCGTTTGAAAAATGTAAAGTAAGAACCAACGTTAAATATCACAGTGTTTCAGTTATTGGTGTCAAGCTATGGAACGAACTGAAGGATGAAGTGAAATTGTGTAGCTCACTGTTGAGTTTCAAAAAGAATTTAACTGGTCAAATTATGAAGGGCTATGAAAGTAATTTGATTACAAAATAACTTATTACACTGAATGTAGTATAATTTAAGTTTAAGTATTTATCTGCTGCAACTTAAGGTGTGGACATGGACTAAGGATGTAAATAGGAGAAGCAGAAATAAGCCTCCGACTTCAGCTTCTTCCTTTTTCAGTCACAAAATGTGTTAATTTTATGTTTGTTTGTTTGTTTTTTTAATATGTAGGTGTTTTGTATTTAACTGAAATAAACATTCATTCATTCATTCATTCAATATATGTTTGGTTTCAAAACAATTGACGTATTTCCTGCTGAGAAAAAACTACCAAATGTTCATTGTAAATTTTGCTTCCCCACCCTGTATACACTCACATTCAGACCTCAGCGCAATTTAGAACCGACCAGTTCTGGATTCAAACACAGGACTGAGTTGGTATGAGGTGATCGTGGTGATAACTGAACTACTGTGTATCAGATATACAGTTCAGAGAATGGAACTGCAGACTATGACAAGACAACTTTATGCACTAATACAAAATAAGTAAGGACTTTTGAAAACAAGGAGTAATATCAGAATTACTCAGACCTTTACAAAAAAAAAAAATGCTAGTGCACATCTGTATGAAAACACTCCACTATAAGAAATCGTTGCGTATTCAAAGCTCTCCATCTGTGAAAGTGTTCATTGTGTGCAGTAATCACCACCTTCTATCGTCAGACCCCAGATTCAGAAAAGGAAAAAACAATCTGAGCAAATAAGTATAAGGACACTGAACTGTGAAATGTCTCCTTCAAAAAGAACCAGAACCATCTTTATGATTCTTCAGCTCAGACATAATAGGACCTGAAATTTAAAAGTGAGTAAAAAGGCAAAGAAAATGACTTCATCTTCAGACGAGAGCACAGGCGAGTGGAGGAGGATGAGATTGGACAGGGAGATGACACAGTACTTACAGATACTGATGCAGGTGATACCTGAAAAAACACTACAGGATATAGATGCACTCACAGGACTCCAGGTGTACAAAGAGCATGAAAATACTGACACCGCTGGAAGAAAAGCCACGTCTGAGACTAAACGCTGCAATCCTTCTAGGAACTACATAGACTGGGTGTCCATCTATCCCCAAAACCCCTCTACCAGTTTTTACTTGAAAATACTCACAATGTAAATCAGTTGTTACCTGAAAATACTCACAATTTTAAACTGTTTTTACCTGAAAATACTCACAATTTAAATCAGTTTTTACTTGAAGATACTCACAATTTAAATCAGTTTTTTTTACCTGAAAATACTCACAATTTAAATCAGTTTTTAACCAGAAAATACACACAATTTTAAACAGTTTTTACCTGAAAATACTCACAATTTAAATCAATTTTTAACCTGAAAACACACACAATTTAAATCAGTTTTTTACCTGAAAATACACACAATTTAAATCCGTTTTTTTACCTGAAAATACACACAATTTAAATCTGTTTTTTACCTGAAAATACTCACAATTTAAATCTGTTTTTTACCTGAAAATACACACAATTTAAATCCGTTTTTTTACCTGAAAATACACACAATTTAAATCCGTTTTTTTACCTGAAAATACACACAATTTAAATCTGTTTTTTACCTGAAAATACTCACAATTTAAATCAGTTTTAACCTGTAGATACACACAATTTAAACCCGTTTTAACCTGAAAATACACACAATTTAAATCTTTTTTTTTTTTTTTTGAAGATACTCACAATTTAAATCAGTTTTTTACCTGAAAATACACACAATTTAAATCAGTTTTTTACCTGAAAATACTCACAATTTAAATCAGTTTTTTACCTGAAAATACTCACAATTTAAATCCATTTTTAACCTGAAAATACTCACAATTTATTTATTTATTTATTTATTTAACCTGAAAATACTCACAATTTAAATCAGTTTTTTACCTGAAAATACTCACAATTTAAATCAGTTGTTTTTTTGTTTTGTTTTGTTTTTTTACCTGAACATACACATAACTTAAATCCACACATTTATTTTTCGTTATTTTCCAAATGCTTGGTTGTAGTTTAGCTTTAGCATTAATTTTAGTGTTGTCGTATCTTTTCTCTTCTTCTCTGTCACATTCAAATAAATCCCAGACAGGACTCTGCTGCTTTCTCCCAACTTTAGTCTCCATGTTTCCAGGTAGAGTGGGGACCAGAAGACGACTGGAAACCACTGTAAATCGCTTTCGTATCAATCCAACATTGACAAAGACGAAAACGAAGGAAATTTTATCCAGAATTTGTATCCGTTTTAGATAGTTTTGTAAACACACAATACAGTTTCAGTTCGTTATCTTTTTTTTTTTTTTTTTTTTTTTTTTTATTAAAGTTTTTAATTCATTTCCGTTAACAAAAATGTTTTTATAATTCTACTTTTGTCATTTCGTTAGTTTTCATTAACGATAATAACCTTGCCGTCAACCAGCAAAAGTTTTCACATACACGTGCTATTCAAAATCCAATATTTCTGAAAATAGAGCTTCCACTGTCAAATAATATAGTCTGCGCGCACATTTATTAGCAATATTTCAACACAGTTCTATGCATTTCTTACAACTTTTTTTTTTTTTTTTTTGACAAAAATGGCCACTCATTTGACCCTTTAAGTAAATTTTAGCCGAAATACAAAAAAAAAGCAAAAATGCAGAATAGAGGCAGCACATTTAAGAGTAAACAAATACATAGACCAGAATCCTTCACTTTTTTTTTCTGAATCTACAGGATAAACCTAACTTTAAGTGTAAATCCCTTCCTTTATCCTCCGTGCGCTCATGTATCCATCGCCTCCCTTTGTGCTTTAATGATACGCTTTCATAAAAGACACATTTATCTGTATGTAGTAGAACATAAGCCCTCAGATATCCCAGTGTGTCTTTAGAGGGAAGGGAATCACATTGAAGGCCTCCAGCTGCTGCACAAGTATCAGCTCTGTCTTATTACTGTACTGACGTCAGCAGCTCTATTCTTCAACGCCTTTAAGTGTCTCACACAGCAATCCAACAGATGTATGATTATCTCTGCTCAAAGGGGAGTCAAGTGCACAACCAAATGGATTATGGGAACATGGATGCTGATTACAAGCACCACATCCACTGTGTATCAGGGGGAATGACATTCCCTTTACAGCAGCGGTTCTCAATCTTTATCTGTCAGCAACCCCCACTTTGGAGGACGAAAACTCTCCACCCCCCCATCCCCTAACCCTGAACAACATTGTAACAGTGGTGCATTTAAGGAAACATCAATATCATAACAATACTTTTTGCTTTTCCTTGGAAAATCTGTTGTGCAAATAAAAAAAAAAAAATAAAAAAAAATTAGATTTCTATTTGTTTATTTATTTATTTATTCATTCATACATTTATTTATTTAGAACATGCAAAGAAACAAAATAAAACAAAACAAAGCAAAATAAGACAAAAACAATGTAACATTTAAATGTACAGAATCTACCTTCAAGTACGTGCAAGTCTGAATTTTGCAAAAGGAGTAGGAAGAAGTATAAACTTATTTAATCCTACCCCTCAAGTGTTTTTTACACCTTTATCGTTAACGTACACTGTAAAAATCTAAATCTTTCCAAGTGTTTTTTTTTTCTCATTTCTAGTAAAAATATCTCATCACACGTAAAATAAGACATAATCACCTAAAGCAGGGGTGTCAAACTCATTTTAGTTCAGGGGCCACATTCAGCCTAATATGATCTAAAGTGGGCCGGACCAGTAAAATAATATAAATAATAGGATAATAACTGATAAATAATGTCATCTCCAAAGTTTTTTTCTATGGTTTTGAGTGAAAAAAGGTCAAATTCCATAATGAAAATATTTAAATCTACGAACTGTACTTGAACATAACATAAACAAATATGAAGTGTGTGGAATTGTACCAATATGCTGCCTGTTATTAAATGTTTTGTGTATTTGTAGATCCACTGTGATCTGTAAGTTGTGATGTACATGTATAAATGATAAACTGAGGTGTAATATTGTTAAAATTACACTTATTTTTCTTAAGAATTTTCAGGTTATTCACATTTTTTGTAAAAGGATAGTTTGTAAATGTAAACATTTATGTGTAATTTAACTTTTTTTACACAACAAAGAGAAAAATGTGTAGTTTTCATTATAATTTATAGGTTATTATGATAGTATTTTACTGGTTCTGAGCCACTTGAGATTGAGTTGACCTAAAATGATTCGAACATCCTTGATTGTTAATATCATCAGTGTAATTTTTGGATTTCACAAATTCATCCCAGGGGCCAAATTGGACCCTTTGGCGGGCCGGTTTTGGCCCCCGGGCCGCATGTTTGACACCTGTGACCTAAAGAGTAACTTTCTGGTGACATATACGAACTCATTTTTAGATCTGGAAAATCTTATGTCAAGAAATCTTATCAAGATAATTTTCATTTGTTCCATTGGCAGATTTTTTTTGCTTAATTCAAATTTTTTTGCTTGATTCAACATTTTTTTTTTTTTTTTGCTTAATTCAACATGTTTTTGCTTAATTCAAGTAAAAAAAATCTGAAGTTGCTTTGCAGAATATCAGATACCTGTCAGATTTAGGACCACATATGAAGCAGCCTGGCTCAGATTTGAAAACATCCGATTTGTGCTGTTCAAATTGTCTTTAACAGATCAGATACAGGTCACATATGGGCAAAAAAAAAAAAAAAAAGTCAGGTTTGGGCCACATTTGGCTGCAGTCTGAACATAGTCTAAGTGGTTCATGCAGATTTCCCCTTTGGTTTTTGGCAGCTTTAGCATGAACTAAAGCAGTATGCATAAGTTCAAATAATACATATTCTATTATTATTATTATTATTATTATTATTATTATTATTATTATTATTATTATTACTACTACTACTACTAATAATAATAATAATAATCATGATAGTTTCTAAAATTAAAAAAACAAATATTACAAAGACAATGCTTCTCACTTGGTTCCAAATGAGTAAATGTATAAATTATAACAGAAAAGGGTCGTAAAGTGAATATACCAAGTGAAAGCAAATCCATTACATATGAGACTTTTTTCTGTCAATAGAAGTGTATCTAAAGTAGTTCAACCTGTATAACTCAAGAGTACCATGCTGCACTGGTACAGACCTTGGTGGATTTGTAAATGAAAACAATATAAATATTGAAGGAATAGAAGTAGGAACACTTACATTTAGCCTTGAGTCAAGAACCTTCGAGATACGACGTTACAGCAATAGTTGTGTTTTCATAAATGTATTTTATTCATATAAATGAAAATGTTTTTATGCTCCCATAATATAATGTTAATATGTTTCTGAACAGATGTAATGCTCTTAATTGGTTTTCTGAAAAGGTTTTCACAGTGAATATTAAAATGCTTGACTTTTTTTTCAGTATCACCAGGCAAGTTTTTTTTTTTTTTTTTTACATATTTACTTTTCATCATATTTTAATTCAAGTGGTCAAGACAACCAGATAACGTATTCCGTAACATGCAGATTTTGGTTAGTTCCAGATTTTTTTCAGAGGTAAGAGGATTAAAGATGTGGTTGATAGGTGTAATTATCAATCACTGATCAGATTCTATCAGATGGGACCTGGATGAGACTCAACAGGTCATCTGTTTTTAGATTTTGTCATTTTTAGTCATTTTTTCCCCAATTTTTTTCCTGATTTCAATTTTAACAGTTTTAAGTCACATTACTTATGAATAATTTATGGGATCTTCGCGATTATTCCCGTGAGGAATAGAATTGTTTCTGGTTCTACTACAGATAATTTTCTACTATAATTTTCTGTTCTACTGATTCATCTGATTAAAAAATAAATAAATAAATAAAAAATAAAAATCTGTCATTTTGGATGGAAAAAAGCAAGAGCAAAAGCAATAGTCAAGTGTTACATTTCAGGAGTGAATTATCAAAACTGAGTGTCAACACACACTCTTTTTACATAACAATGGGTATTAAGTGAAAACAGATGGTTCTGTGAAGTTTAATTATTATAATGTTCACTTAGTTTAATATTGGTGCCCTGTGTTTCAAATGCAGTGATTTTTTATTTATTTATTTATTTTTTGTAATTCTTTTTTTCTTTCTTTTTTGTGACATTTCAGATTTGCTTCACAATCTATAAAACTACAGATATCATGCTAGTTAGTAAAATTAGTTTCATTGTAGTTTTCTCATGATGTGAGGACAAATATTTCTAACAGGGGCTCGAACAGTTCCAAACTCATCCCAAAATATCAACTAAAGACACTTTTTTTGATTAAAATAAAAACACTGACAACACAGTTAATTCATGTAGAGGCTGATGACTTTGTTTTCTGTATTCCTGCAGTTCAGTTTAATATTGAATTTGTAAAAAAAAAAAACAAAACAAAACCAAAAAAACTGCTTTTATATTTTTGTATTTATATTTTATTTATTTAGACATGCAGGTTTTTCATGAATCTCAGTCTCATTCCAGGTTTTGTATGTAACTCATCATGTCCACTTGGGTTACATGCAGAACCTGCCCAGTTAAATGCATATAAATCGCTAATGATTTTTCAACAGTGGTCATTTTTTTGAAGCACTCTACCTTGCATAATTAGTTCAATTCCCAAAATGTACCTGTGAGAGAATAAAAAGATATTTGAAAAAATAGTAGCGTGTAATTTTCGTCCTTTTTACCATGTTACATGTAGAGTGGAATTTTGTATTAAATATAATATAAAATAATCAAAAAATGTGTATGTATCTAAACCACAGGTGTCAAACATGCGGCCCGGGGGCCAAAACCAGCCCGCCAAAGGTTCCAGTCCGGCCCGCGGGATGAATTTGCAAAGTGCAAGTTAGGGCATCAAACTCAAAAATAATATCATAATAACCTATAAATAATGACAACACCAATTTTTTCTCTTTGATTTAGCGCAAAAAACATTAAATTTTGAAAATACATTAAGAAACTATCCTTTAACAATAAAATATGAATAACCTGAACAAATATGAAAAACCTGAAATGTCTAAAGAAAATTCAGTGCAATTTTAACAATATTTTGCCTGTTACTAAATGTTTTGTCCCTTTGTAGATCTGATCTGTAATACACATGTATAAATGATAAGTGGAGGCATAATATTGATAAAATTGTATTTATATTTGTTAACAAATGTCATTTTTCAGGTTATTCACATCCTTTTTGTTTGGATAGTTTGTAAATGTAAATACTGGCATAACTGAATGTTATTTTTCGCACTAAAACAATTTGGAGTTGTCGTTATTTATTGGCTGTCGTACTATTATTTTACTGGTCCGGCCCACTGCAGATTAAATTAGGCTGAATGTGGCCCCCGGAAGAAAATGAGTTTGACACCCCTGATGTAAACTAACTAAAAATATTTTTTTCTTTTGTCTCAGTAAATATTTATTTTTAAAAGAGACCCAAAGTGCTTTCAAACTTGCTTCATAACATTAGTCTACATCTGGTTTGAATTTTTAGTCCCCATGTCCTGTTTTTAGGACCAGTTTCATAGAAGCACACAGTTGTTAGTAGCTCCGTTGGTAATGTGTTTGCACTGTCACATGAAAATGCAGAATTTTGCTATTTACTCTGCTGTATTGGTACTTCTTAAAAAAAATAACCTCAATGGTCTGCACAGTTTCTCCTGGTAGTTTTGTGTTGTTTTGTGTAGAAGCCAAGGGAACAATGTGGATCCCACTGGAACCTCATCTGTATTATTCACAGAGGAAGGTCAAGGTCAAATGTATTTCCCGTTGCCTGTTTTGGTGCTGACAGTCGCATCTGCAAAAGAGGAGATGATGCTTATTCTAGGAGACATTCACATCCAGCTAAAACCTAAAACGTGTCATATGTTTGGTTTGGTCCCAGTGACTGAAACTCAGATGCTGAATGAAAGGACACGTTTTATTTCACACTCCAGATTTTTATTCTGAGTGACTGACCGTGAACAGCAGAGTGTCGCAGACCTAAAGATGGCAGGAAACATTAGTTTAACCCACGGAAACCCATTTTCTAAGAGAACAGAAGCCTGAAGACAGATGTTGTCTGAGTCATTCATCAAAGTCAGACGGATGAAAGTATGTTTTTGTGTCTGCGAGACTGAAAATGCCACGCAGAGGACATTTTACGAGCCACGGTATTAAAATAACGCCGTCCCAGGGGCGTAGACAGCTGCTACTAGGTGAGTCAGTCGCTATAGAGATGCAGAGATGGGAGCCAGACAAGCTGGTCATTAGCTGTTTTTGGATTTTCATGGTACGCTAGTATGTTTATCTGGTGGAGATGGGAGTGTAGTGTTGCTGGATCTGCTCAAAAGCATAGATTTTCAGAACTGGACTTCACCTTTTGACCATATTCCCATCACTAGTCGCTTTTCCATTGACCCTCAAATTGTGCAAATATAACTTGTGCATAAAAATGTACCTAATGGAAAAACGACAATATCACCAAAAGTCTAATTTTACGATTAAAAGTTTTTGCACTGGCAAGTAATGGTTTTTCAGGCATTGCGCAAATGGTATATCACGCAAAACTGCAATGGAAAGACCTTTTTTCACAACTAGAGTCAGGTGAATTAAAAACAACGGATGTTGACGGACGTTACCACAAGCGAAGACGAAGAAGAAACATGTCGCGGTATGTGTGGACACACCAGGAAACCCAATCATTTTTTTAAATTTAGTATGAGATAGAGGGGTAATATTTAACTGAACATAAACCAAGTGTCTCCATCCACTGTCATTGATCCAACTCTATGGGTTTTACTGGTGAACTAATGTTGTAGAAGATGACGGTGTTTCCATGGTAACTACGGAGCCTCCGAACGTCCAAATGGGTCATATCTGATGACCGTGAAAAGATGAAGAACTTTATTTTTATTTTTTTGTTATTTACATGAATTGATAGAATTAGTGGATCAACAGGTATTAAATAGTTTACATCAGTAGATGGTTTTGATCACTAGTCGCTTTTCCATTGACCCTCAAATTGCGCAAATATAACTTGCGCATAAAAATTTATCTAATGGAAAAATGACAATTTGGCCCAAAGTGTAATTTTTCAATTAAAAGTTTTTGTGCTGGAAAGAGGTGGTTTTTCAGGCGTAGCGCAAATGGTATATCACACAAAACTGCAATGGAAAGACCTTTTTTCGCAACTAGAGTCAGGTGAACTAAAAAAAAAAACGGATGTTAACGTATGTTACAACAAGCGAAAACGAAGAAGAAACATGTCACGGTATGTGTGGACACACCAGGAAACCCAATCATTTTTTAATTTAGTACGAGATAGAGGGGTAATATATAATAATAATGAATATATCTGTAAATCAACACCATATTTACAGTCTTTACCATGTTTATGGAATGACTTCTCGTGTCATCTCACGATAATAAACAATTGTGATTTAATGGAAAAACCAACATTACGCACCTCTGTTTTTTCAACATTTAGTAAATATTGTAAAGTTTTGTGCAGATGTCCCATGAAAAAATGACTACTGATGTCCCGATCTAGATTTTTTTTAGCTTCCGATCAGATCTGATGTTTTTTAGGATTAGTTTTGCAGGTACCGATCCGATACGACAGTGGCTGACAAGGGCCAAACACATTGCAACTTCTCAGTTAGAGAAAACAGCTGCAAGTACAGAAACATTGTCCTCCAATAACAGAGTATTTCCATGAGTGAACTATAAAGGGTTAAATAAAGGTTTAAAAAAAAAGGTTAAAATAAAAAAAATATGTGATAAAATATCGTAAGAGTATCCATTTTCCTCTGATACTACAATCACTAAGTTCAAATGTTGTGATTGAAAGAATAATGTAGTCACAAAAAACAAACAAAATCTAATAGCGTCGAGTCATAAAAAACATAGAGAATCTGACAATTCATTCATCATTATTTTGTGCTTGTACTTGATCCGTCTGAAAAAGAGGAGAGTGAGTGACATTTAGAAAAGCGCTAACATTTGCATTCAAACGTATCTTTGTTAATATTGTCATTTGATGATTGGAAACGCATACATTCATTCTGAAATATCCAAATGTCTTACTGCCTTTTCATAACATGCTCTTTAATTGAAGTCTTAATCCTCAAACACCCAAACAGCTTCCAAAAAAAAGCAGCAGAAGGCGTCTATTGATCTAAAATGATCAATAATTTTTGAACCTTTGATCCTATAAATACTTTAGAATACTTCAGATAAAATGCCGTTTCAACAACATCAGATGTGTCTTTTTCAGATGTTCAGAGTGAATATGCAGCGTTGATTCACCCATAAAACTCATGGCATTGGACCAATGACAGTGGTTGAAGACACCTTTTTATGTGTTTTTATGATTAGTCAATGCTATATCTTGTATCAAAATTTTTGGTTCAATACATTTTCAGTTTTGAAAGCCACATTTTTTTTTTTTTTTTGTTTGTTGTTTTTTCCGGTGTGGTACGGGAAGAAAGAAAACCTCTCAAAATGTCTTTAATACATTTGTTATATGTACCGAACCGAACAGGTGCGTATCGAAACGGTTCAGTTCGGTATGTGTATCACTACAGGCCTACTATTTAGTTTATTAAAGCTTTTTTTTTCCCCTGAAACTTTAGTTTTTACTGCTGTACATACTTCAGATTGTATTTTAATACAAATACTGAGAAATGCATGTGTGGTCATTAGAACTTTACTAAACCAACAAACCTAATGTCATCCTAGGACTATTACACTTTACTGTACAGGGTGGGGAAGCAAAATTTACAATATTTTGAGGCAGGGATTGAAAGACAGTGTATGACCAATTAGTTTATTGAAAGTCATGAGAATTTATTTGCCACAAGAAAATTGACATAATAGAAAATGTTTTTATTCTATGTGTCCTCCTTCTTTCTCAATAACTGCCTTCACACGCTTCCTGAAACTTGTGCAGGTGTTCCTCAAATATTCGGGTGACAACTTCTCCCATTCTTCTTTAATAGTATCTTTAAGAAAGTCGACATTGCTGTGTGATGTTCTATTGATAGCATGTTCTAAAACGCCCCAAATACCATAATCCAGAGGGTTTAGATCTGGGCTAGAAGGCGGCCATAAACATGAGTCCCAAAAATTGCTAAAGTTGGATTTGTTGCTGTTGTCAACAAGTGTTTTGGTGTTCTTGTGTAAGATTTTAACTTCAAATCATATTTTACTGCATTTCTAACGGTCTTGTTGTCTACCTCAAGTTCAGTTGCCATTGTTCTCATGGATTTGGTTGGATCCTTTAGGATTTTGGATTTGAGAGCTTTAATAAAAGCTTTGGTACGTTTTTTGTTGCTTCCTCCACTTCCAGACTTTCTCGTAATAGTTTTGCTCATAGTCATTCTCTTCTTTCCATTATAAACAGTCTTTATGGACACTCCAACTATTTTTGACATCTCCTTTGGTGTGACGAGTGCATTCAGCAAATCACACACTCTTTGACGTTTGCTTTCCTGATTACTCATATGGGCAAAAGTTTCTGAAAAGGTATGGATAATAGTGTTAGGTATGATTATGACATCAATATATGTTTGGTTTCAAAACAATTGACCTAGTGCCTGCTGAGAAAAACAACTAAATGTTCATTGTAAATTTTGCTTCCCCACCCTGTATTTGTATAAATATTGAATATAACCAATTTTTGCATCATGTAGTTTGGAGAAATTTTTGAGTTATTGAGTAGTTGCTTGTCATTTGGCATTCGCCAACGGTTGCCATTGAGTAATACTAAAAACGTAAAATGAGCATTTGTGTGCAGAGAAAAGAGTCTAAAAGTTATTACGACAGCTGTGGAGTTAAAGAATCTAAAACATAAGAAATACAATGTTATGCTATATTACGCTAAATTGAGTCTTTGAGGCAGATTGAACCGTTTTCTTCAGCTTTTGTACCATCAAATGGGCCCCGTTAGGGTCAGCAGTTACTGGAAGTACCTCCACACCTATACACACTCACAGTTCTACCAGTGTGTGACAGCTCATTGAAGCTGACAGTGGCAACCGGCAGCATGTGAATAATTCACAGCAATTATTAATATTTGAAAGAGAACAGCACGGCAGATGAAAGAGTCATCGTTAGGCTCTTTTCATCTTCCTTCCTCCTCCTTCTGTTAATGAGCAGAAGAGCAGAGTGAGATGAAGAGGATGGAAAAAGTCAAACTGAGGCAAACATGAAGAGGGATGAAGATGAGGGTGATCGACAAAGACCAAGACAAAGTGAGCGCTGAAGCATAAAGGATTGCATCATCTGCAAAAACACAGGTACAAAAGTATGTGTTAAAAGACGTCATGCGGCACCAAAGACAGACTGAAACTACAAAGGAGCACTGATGATCGCATTTTTATCAGTATATAAGAATAATGCATGAGATCCATCTCACTTAAGACTACTTTAATAAAGAGAACTGTTGGTACAAGTTGCCGCGGCGTGGTGACATCTTGGTTAGCAGTTCTGTCTCTAATGCCCCGTTTCCGCTACATGGAACCAGCTCGACTCGGCTTGGCTCGACTTGGTATTCCTGGTGACTGTTTCCATTACAGGATACTACTGACTTTACAGTACCTGGATGTCACTGCGATGCGGCAAATTATTTCCATGTCGTCTGCTCAGAATTAGAGAAAAAAAAAGTCAAAACTAAATGAAACTGAACTATAATGAAAAATAGGACCAATGACCCTGTAGCTTACCAGCACCTCCTATCTCTTATAATGGGGACATTTTTCAAAGTGGCACCAAATCCAGAATCAGATCCGGATCCAAATAATGTCACTAACTTTTGTTGACATCATCATAAAGAAGCTGTATACCAAGTTTGAAGTCAATCAGAATTGTAGTTTTGGAGAAGACGATTGAAATTTTTGTAACGGACGATGGACAACAGACGATGACAGACGACGACGAAAGACAATGACGAAAGACAATGACGAAAGACAATGACGAAAGACGACGACGACAGATGACGACAGAGGCCACATGACGACAATAGTTTAAGCTAAAAATCCAAACCATTATCACCTTGATCTGTTCATAAGGTGTTGGAATTCCTGCCGTATCTTCACCTGAATGAAGTTAAATGAGCAAACAAGCCCACAGATATATATATTTATATTTTCTCATGTTGGCTTTTATTCTCATGGTTCCAATTTGGAATTCAGTTTAAGAACAAAGATGTTGTCACTGGAGCTGTGTTCAGTCTGAGAAAACACAATCCTGTCAAAATTTGCTGTACAACTAAAGACATGATGATGTACTGGAAATATCCCAAAATGAGACACAAAGACTTCTCAGACTGATCCCATTTGCCTCGAACATTGTTTGAGGAACACAAAGAAAGCATTAAATGAAGAAAACACAGTGTTTAGTTAAATGTAGACTATGTAAAGCACTTTTATGAGCTCTGTAAAGTTGAGCCCTGGCTCTTAGAGTGATGTCTGCATATTGTTCTTTTGTGAACTTTGTGTGTGTGGTGACGGAGGATTGGGAGCTGTATTTGGTGTTAGCTGACAGTTTGGATTTAGCTCAGAGGATTGTGCCAGATGCAGTGTTTATAGAAACAGAACTCAAATGAAAATGAGAAGGATTATCTGGTGGGAGCACGAAAACAGAGCCGAGGCATAAAGCACTCAGCCGGCATTAATGGAAGGGTGAATATTTCATGCTTATGAGGGAGATTGTGGATGTCCAAACAGACAAAACCCAGTGTGCTTCACATGCATTTTAGGAATGTAATACTCAGGAGAAAAACCATGAGATGAAGACCACAAAGAAGAAACACTGTTGTATACACTGATGAAAATGTAATCTTTTGTTTTATAAATTCTCATCCAGCCCAGCCTCGGCAGAACTACATTATTAAACGGTCTTTAGTGGGATAAAAGCAACCAATGTTTACATACCTTGTATTTTAAAAAGTAAGACAACCAGGGTCGCTGTTACCAATCATGGGCCCCATGAAAGCATAATCGTTGTGGCCCCTACATAAATACACATTTCCCATCTACTCCATCTGTCAGAGCGGGGGGGTTGGGGGTGGGTGGTGTTTACGAATAACGTCACTTATGCTAGCGTGAAAACAAAACCGAAACTTAAAATCCTAAAACTTGGGTGGTGTCTACGAATAACGTCACTTATGCTAGCATGAAAACAAAACCGAAACTTAAAATCCTAAAACTTGGGTGGTGCCTATGAATAACATCACTATTCTAGCGTGAAAACAAAACCAAAACTTAAAATCCTAAACTTAAAAACTTCTACATCTCTCTTCTACATCGGATCTTACACGACATTTTAACAACCTCTATATCCACTGGGCCCCCTGCACTGCTCTATGGGCCCACCCCCACAAACACTGGGCCCCATGAATTTGTCATGTTTACCCCCCCCCATCGTTGCCCCGGAATACAACACTGGTCATGTGACATAATGAAATATGGACAAAGAAGAAGGATGTAGCATAGCTGTAGTCTGGGGTGCTGCTAGCAATTGTGAGCCCCATGAAAGGTAAACGTCGTGGGCCTTTCATAAAATTCTTGTTGATTTTTCGGTGCAGGGGGAGGGGCAGCAGTTATATACATGGGGGTGTGGTCTGTGCAGTCCATAGCTAGTGTAACTAACAGCGAAAGTGAAACCTAACATACTTTCTTCTACATCGGATCTTACATGACATTTTAACAACTTCCATATCCAGTGGGCCCCCTGCACTGCTCTATGGGCCCCCCCACAAACACTGGGCCCCATGAATTTGTTATGCCCCCCCCCTTATCGGTGCCCCAGAATACAACACTGGTCATGTGACATTATGAAATATGGACAAAGAAGAAGAATGTAGTATAGATGTAGTCTAGGGCGCCGCTAGCAATTGTGGGCCCCATGAAAGGTAAACGTCGTGGGCCTTTCATAAAATTCTTGTTGATTTTTCGGTGCGGGGGGAGGGGCAGCAGTTATATACATGGGGGTGTGGTCCGTGCAGTTCATAACTAGTGTAAGTAACAGCGAAAATGAAACCTAACATGCTTTCTCCGTCCGACTCCTGGCTTCTATGCCTCTATTATACAGCGGACCTTACAGGAAATTTTCACGACTTCTGACCTGTATCCACTGGACCCCCTCCACTGCTCTATGGGCCCCCCAGAAATGCTGGGCCCCATGAATTTGTCATGTTTACCCCCCGTACAGAAAAAACAAAACTCTGAAAACCAGAGCTCGACTTAACCCCCCCGAAGAACATTATATATGGTTAAAATGACCATTTCTGCAAAATGTTCAGTAACTTTTTACCCATTAATCCTGTGCATATTCTGTAACAAAGCAGGTGAAATAGAGTTTCACACCTTGCCAGTGGTAACATATGTCCTACGGAACAAGCCCTAATACTTTGCTGAATTAATTCATCATTATCTTAACCTGTTATAGGGCACTCATAGAAATACTCTGATATTCAAAATTTCAACCTTAGTGTGTTATTGGAAGATCTAACAAGATTTAACTTTTGTGAAATTTTTCAAAATGCATGTCTTGTAGAAAATCAAGGTCATTGAAGTTACCATATTGGGTTCCTTACCCGTAAGTGGCAATAAATAAATAAATAAATAAATAACATTTCAAGAAGTAAATATAAAAAAATATAAGAAAAATACATGTAAGGTGGAAGGAACATGTATTTTAGAACATTAGAACATCACTTTAAGAATACTCTGAAATTCAAAATTTTAACCTTAGTGTGTTATAACAAGACTTTATTACTTTTGTGAATTTTTTCTAAATTGTATATTTAAAAACAATGGAATTTATGTTTCACGTTAAAAGTAAAAACCTTCCTTTTTGTATTCAGAAAATCTTTAAGTTAAGAGAAGGACATTATAATTTAAGAGGGATGTTTGTGTTTGAAAAGTGTAAAGTAAGAACAAACGTTAAATATCACAGTGTTTCAGTTATTGGTGTCAAGCTATGGAACGAATTGAAGGATGAAGTGAAATTGTGTAGCTCACTGTTGAGTTTCAAAAAGAATTTAATTGGTCAAATTATGAAGGGCTATGAGAGTAATATGTTTACAAAATAACTTATTACACTGAATGTAGTATAATTTAAGTTTAAGTATTTATCTGTTGCAACTTAAGGTGTGGACATGGACTAAGGGTGTAAATAGGAGAAGCAGAAATAAGCCTCCGGCTTCAGCTTCTTCCTTTTTCAGTTACAAAATGTGTTAATTTTATGCTTGTTTGTTTCTTTTTTAATATGTAGGTGTTTTGTTTTGTTGTCTTTTTTTATATGTGTGTGTTTTGTATCTTGTATTTAACTGAAATAAACATTCATTCATTCATTCATTCATTCATTCATTCATTCATAAATGCTTTTTTGTTATATAGAAAATCAAAGTCAATTAAATTACCACATTTGGTTCCTTACCAGTGGCAAAAAAAAAAAATCCAAGAAGTAAATATAAAAAACTAAAAGCACTCAGAGAGCGCAGACCTCCGCCAAGGAAGATCAGTGCCCCCCCCCCCCCCCCCCCCGATCACCACCAAAATTTAATCATTTGTTCCTTGTGCCAGTATCAACATTTCCTGAAAATTTCATCCAAATCTGTCTATAACTTTTTGAGTTATCTTGCACACGGACAGACAAACAGACAAACCAACACCGGCAAAAACATAACCTCCTTGGCGGAGGTAAATGTAAGAAAAACACATGTAAGGTGAAAGGAACATGTATTTTTAGAACATTAGAACATCACTTTAAGAATACTCTGAAAGTCAAAGTTTTAACCTCAGTGTGTTATGGGAGGACATAACAAGAATGTATTACTTTTGTGAAATTTTTCAAAAATTGTTATTGTTAGATAGAAAATCAAGGTCAATGAAGTTACCATATTTGGTTCCTTACAAAAAAATCCATGAAGTATATGTAAAAAACACAAGAAAAACACATGTAAGGTGAAAAGAACATGTATTTTCGAACATTAGACCAACATCAGTGCTGATCCAGACCCCTGTCCACATCCACATTCTCTCTTTGAACATCATTCCTTACATTAGTACCATTACTTCATGGTACCTAACAAAGCTGGTCCACTCACTGTTCATGCAGAGGAGAACCTTACACACCCTGGAGACCACAATGGACCTGAGATTGTTGCTATCACTGTCTTGTAATGCATATGGAAATTACCAAAAATAGTAATTTGCCTGATCAAGGGTTAATTTGAACCCACAATAAACACAATAAATTGCTGCAACATGTTTAGGGAAGGTTAGATGTACACAAAAATGTAGTTGGAAATCTAAAACATCCACATATAGCTTTCTGAACAATAAATGAAAAAAAAACTTCTAAGCTGTTCCATGAAAAACAGTCTTTTTACAACAGTTTTTTCTGGTAAATGTATATATTCTCAGACCATGCAAGTGTCAAACTGTAATATTAAATGTATTACATGAATGTTGATGTTGTCCTGAATCAACTGATATTTTAGACTGATAATATAGAATGGAAAAAGTAAAGTACAGGTCACAAAGGATGACTATCTTTGGTCTCTGAGGGTTAATCTTTGTATATATTTCATTTCTTTCTGTGTTTTTCGGGTTATTAGAGTCTTCACCCAGCTTAGCTTCATCATAAATTCAACAGTACTCATTTATTTTGATTAAAACAACTCATATTTACACTTTTTTTATGCTAAACTCTTGAGGTTATACGAATGAGTGCATTAAAACAAAGTATAACACTGGTCGTATGACATTGTTAAATATGGACAAACCTTAGAAGGAGGCAGCTGGGGATAGAACAGAGGAGATAAGTGTTCATGTTTCCAACCTCATACATAAATTTTACTTCTTTTTGTCTGAGGAGAGCGTATTATAAGTAATATGGGTCAGTTTCTGGGCATAAATATGTTAATTTCCATCTCGTATGAACTTTGGACCACACGCCAAGAGACCATAAATGTTCGAATAAAAGCAAAAATAATGGAATGTTTCTATATCATCAAAGAAACACAGCTGATGTAATAAGTTGCATCACCTCAAAAGACTTGTTTTTTCCAGAGAAACATCGGAAACATAGCATGAGGAAATCTCGATCTATCCACAGAAATAGTACACTCTGTACTGTATGTCCTCATGTATCCTCAAGGGTCTTTGTCCTTTCTTCGATTGAATTATTATTTTTTTTTTGTTCATCGTTTTTTCCTTTTCTGCTCCCGGCTGCAGCCTTGAAATCATAATTATAATGTCATACTCAGAACTGGAGAAAGAGAAGAGTGAGAGAATTTAAAGAGCCCTGTACTGAATAGAGAGGTTGTTTTCAAGCATCTGCAAAGACAGAAGGCCGGCGACAAAACAGATCAAAACAGACCAGAAAAGAGTCCACAGAGAAGACAGTAAGGATGTTCTGGGGCGGGGGGGGGGAGGGGTCAGAGAGAAGGGGGTCTGAGATGGAGACCCATCCCTCGTGAGGAGAGTCGATGAAAGATGAACAACCATGTTATATTCTGCGTGAAGAGTTTCAGGCTTCCTGCAGAGAAGGGAGAGCTGGAGAAAACAATGTGACGACTATGAAATGTGAATGTGAAATTAAGAAGGAAAAGGATAAAAATGGAAGATTTTGTCTCTCTCTCTCTTAATGCTTCACATACATTTAAGGTTTAAGTTTATTCAGTCGTCTTCTATAACACAGAACATACAGTCAATGAGGTTGATTTTTTTTTTTTTAAATTATACATTTACATGAACATGCACTTAGACGTAAGGAACCAGACACAATACTAAACAAGTGTTCAGAGAACGCAAACCTCTGCCAAGCACCCCGAACGGTGTGTATGTGTGGATCGACTATTTTTTTTTATTTATTTATTTTTTTTTTTATTAAACAGTTTCAAGGTTGTTCCATACAGCAGAAAAAGTTTAAGCTTGGTACCAGTCATGTGTTTGTCAAATTATATTAAATTCCAATCAATATTTGTTGAGTTATAATGAAAAATGTGTTGTAAATGGGATTTTCAGTGTTAAATTGAAATGTCCACAGAGTCCACATTCCACAGTGGATGTGGACAATTTTGTGCCGGATACAAGATATTGTTATACAGGGTGGGGAAGCAAAATTTACAATATTTTGAGGCAGGGATTGAAAGACAGTGTATGACCAGTTAGTTTATTGAAAGTCATGAGAATTTATTTGCCACAAGAAAATTGACATAATAGAACATGTTTTTATTCTGTGTGTCCTCCTTCTTTCTCAATAACTGCCTTCACACGCTTCCTGAAACTTGCGCAAGTGTTCCTCAAATATTCGGGTGACAGCTTCTCCCATTCTTCTTTAATAGTATCTACCAGACTTTCTCGTAATAGTTTTGCTCATAGTCATTCTCTTCTTTCCATTATAAACAGTCTTTATGGACACTCCAACTATTTTTGAAATCTCCTTTGTGTGTGACGAGTGCATTCAGCAAATCACACACTCTTTGACGTTTGCTTTCCTGATTACTCATATGGGCAAAAGTTTCTGAAAAGGTATGGATAATAGTGTTAGGTATGATTATGACATCAATATATGTTTGGTTTCAAAACAATTGACATAGTGCCTGCTGAGAAAAACAACTAAATGTTCATTGTAAATTTTGCTTCCCCACCCTGTAAGCTACGGGTGGATCAAATTGGAGGCTAATCGGAGTCGTTTTGAATTTTTTTATACATTTTCGAAAATTGCTCAATGATGACAGATAGGAAAATTAAAGATTTTATGACCTTGCTGTGACCTTGAACTTTGGCCTACTTGGCCCAAAATTTAATGGGTTTGTCCCAGGACCTAGGCCTATCTGTGGGTAAAATTTGGTAAAGATGGTTGGAATAGTTTTCCTGTAAAGTTGCTAAAAAACACACCAGTCCCTCCAGGAATTTGCAATGTTGCGATCGCAACTATTAACACAAATTCAACCAATCACCGCGAATTCTGCGTGGCGCTGCAATTTCATCCAATCACCGCGAATTTTCCGCAAATTTGACCGATCACCTTAGCCCCCTTTCGCCCACCCCTGTCTACATGACATGTACGTCATCACGTTTACTTCCTTGTTGACGGTAGAGAAGATGAAGACATGTGCGACGCATAACGCCCACATTTACCGACAAATATCACTGCCAACGTTCGTGCAAGTCAGTTTCTAGCAGTGGTGGAGAATCCCAGCTCCATAAAGTAAAAGTCCTGCCATGTATTGGTTCTACCTGTTCACTTAACACAGGTGATTCCACTAATTATCCCACCTACCCGGATGAGGAGTTGTGCTCATCAAAATGGGCTGGTTCAGTGAATGGTTGGAACAAATACAAGGCAGGACTTTTACTTTATGGATCTGGGATTCTCCACCACTGGTTTCTAGATGTGTGACACAAAAGCAGAAGTATACTGTTCTGCACCGCCTGCAATATTGTGGTGGAACACGAATGGAAGTGGCCGCTCCACAGACACTTTTCAACCGCAAAACATGCAGGAGAACGGCTGAAAGTGGAAGAGGAAAGACGAGACAAGTCCCAATGACGGAGGCTGTTGGATTCAGAACAATAGCAGGAGCTGAAAGTGTTAAGGTTAGCGCAGATATACTCTATAAGGCAATAGAAGAGAAGAAGAAAGAACCTGTGGAGGCATGCTTTCCTTTCTGTGTAGTGTGTGTGTGTGTGTCTGTGCGCGCATGTGTGTGTGTGAGGGAGTGCGAGCGCTAGTCTGTGTGTGGAGTTAAAAAACAAGCTCACAAACAAAAATAATCGTTAAACTTGGTGTTAATATTAATGTTTACTCTTATGTGTTAGATAGAAAGCAACCCAAGTTTGGCTGAACTGTGTGCCTGTCTCTCTCTATGTGCATGTCAGTCTGTGTGTATGTGTGTCTCTGTGTGTGTATGTGTGTCTCTGTGTGTATGTGTGTCTGTGTGTGTGTCTGTGTATGTGTGTCTCTATGTATGTAGGTGTGTCTGTGTGTGTGTGTGTCTGTGTGTGTGCATGTGTGTCTCTGTGTGTGTCTGTGTGTCTCTGTGTGTGCATGTGTGTCTCTATGTGCATGTCAGTCTGTGTGTGTATGTGTGTGTCTCCATGTGCATGTGTGTCTCTCTATTTGCATGTGTGTCTCTCTATGTGCATGTGTGTCTTTATGTGCATGTGTATCTCTATGTGCATGTATGTCTCTCTATGTGCATGTATGTCTCTCTATGTGCATGTGTGTCTCTATGTGCATGTGTGTCTCTATGTGCATGTGTGTCTCTGTGTGTGCATGTAACCCATCTAAACCATGTAATACATCTAACCCTAACCCTAAATACACTACTATATCAGTAAAGAAGCCAAAGTCATGTGTTGTGTTGTGTTAATGTGAGATGGGGGTGGGATTTAATAAGTTTTCTTCTTCCCGCTCCTTTTTGAGCCGTACATATTGAATTTATTTTGTTATTACTAGTGTACACGACAATTGTTATTTTGTCTTGATCATCTTTATTAATGTATTTGCTCTGATATGAATTCCTTATACACAAAAAATAAATGAATGAATGAAAAAAAAGCCTGTTTTGTTTAAAATCATTGCTTCCTGGTGCTTTTTAAGACTAAAAACTCCAAAAAGACTGTTCTAGCTATTTTGCAAATGCCCATGTTCCTGTGACTTTAAGAAAAGAAGCCTCAAATCATCGCAACTTTTGCCGCAATTTTTTGGAAAAGCTGCCGCAAAATCAGGCATTTTTAGGCCGCAACAATCACAAAAAATGCCCGTGAAATCCTGGAGGGACTGACAAACAAACACACAGCAAAGTGATCACAGTACCTACTGGCGGAGGTAAAAACACATTATACAACAAAGTACAGACCTATTAAACACAAAAGAAGAGAAAAAAAACACAACAACAAAAAAAATATTATCAACTGGTCTTTACAATGCTCAGGGTTGATTAAGAGTTAATGTAATGCATACTAACAACAAATTTTTCCATCAAAAGGACATAAGAGACAGCAGGACACTCTTTTTGACAGTAGAGAAAAAAGGATTCCATTGTTAATAAAACAAAATAATTAATGCACAAACAGAAAACTTAATCTTTTCCATTTTTAAAAAGAAAAGTATGATTCCATAAGGTCTTGCTGTTTTATTAGTTTTTTCTATTTGTGCACTTAAATTATGGGCGAAAAGTGTGTTATAACAGAAGTGCTATTGAACATGTACCGAGTAAAATATTACTGACAATTGATTAGTAATGCCTTACACTACTGTGTTACAGCAAAAAAGTAATCTGTTACTGTAATGCATTACTTTCGTAACCCATTACCCCTGTGAGCTGCTCTGTGGGGAGCAACAGGTTTGGAGTTTCAGCTGGGATGGGCTTTACGCATCAAACTGTAACGTAGGCGTCCCGAGGTGAGCTCACAAAGAACAGAAACAAAATGTACAGCAGAACTCAGAACAATACCAGACAGGGAATTATCCTGGGACTGCAGCTTTGAGACTGCACCATCCTCATATGTGTGTACGAGCAACAACTAGTGTAGAGTTGTACTGAGTTGGCCTCATTGTGCCTGTTAAAAAGTCTCTAATGGCAATGAAAGGATTAGTCAGAGAGTGTTTTGGTTTCACAATCCAGATTTAGACCAGAGTCAACAAGTTACTGTAAGAACTGTAAGACTTCAGTACTCTGCACTTCTGAGCTTTAACTCATAAAAACCCAAACATCCACTCATGATAAAAAGCATCTACTGATATAAACTGTTGAATACCTGCTGATCCACTAATCCAGGGGTGTCAAACATGCGGCCTGGGGGCCAAATGTGGCCCACCAAAGGGTCCAGTTCGGCCCCTGAGATGTTTTTGCCAAGTGCAAAAATTCCACAGTCTTGAATTGAATTAAGCAAAAAATAATAATTTTGCTTGAATTAAGGAAGGAAATCTTGAATTAAGGCAAAAAAAAAAATCTTCAATTAAGTAAAAAAAAAAAAAAAAATTCAATTAAGCCAAAAAAAATTCTCAAATTTAGCAAAAGATCTTGAATTAAGCCAAAAAAAATCTTCAATTAAGTTAAAAAATAATCTTGAATTAAGCCCAAAAAAATCTTCAATTAAGTTAAAAAAAAATCTTGAATTAAGCCCAAAAAAATCTTCAATTAAGTAAAAAAAAAAAATTTCAATTAAGCCAAAAAAAATTCTCAAATTTAGCAAAAAACCTTGAATTAAGCCCAAAAAAATCTTCAATTAAGTAAACTAAAAACAACAACCTTGAATTAAGCAAAAAAAAAAAAAAAACCTTCAATTAAGTGAAAAAATTTTGAATTAAGTCAAAAAAAATCTCAAATATAGCAAAAAATCTTGAATTAAGCCCAAAAAAATCTTCGATTAAGTAAAAAAAAAATAAATCTTGAATTAATCAAAAAAAAATCTAGAATTAACAACTTAATTTTTTTTTCTTTGTTTTAGTGCAAAAAATAACATTAAATTATGAAAATATTTACATTTACAAACTATCCTGTAACACTAAAATGTGAATAACCTAAACAAATATGAATAACCTGAAATGTCTAAAGAAAATTAAGCACAATTTGAACTCTTTTCTGCCTGTTCCTCAGTGTTTAGTGTCTTTGTAGATCTGATCCATAATGTACATGGACAAATGAGAAGAGGAGGAAGAATACTGATAAAATTGCACTAAATTTTTTTACATTTTTTAATTTAACTTTCAGTTTTTTCAGTTTTTTTTTTTTTTTTTTTGGATAGTTTATAAAGTAAGTATTTAAATAATTTACTGTTTATTTACACTAAAACAAAGACAAACATTTGCAGTTATCATTATTTATAGGTTATTATGTTATTATTTTTCTAGTCTGGTCCACTGCAGATCAAATTTAGCTGAATATGGCCCCTGAACTAAAATGAGTTTGACACCCTTGCACCTATCATCCTGCATCCTATCAATACATGTGAATAATTGGTGTGAAATGCAGTTTGTCGTCTTTTCATGGTCATCAGATATGACCCATTTGGACGTTCAGAGGCTCTGTAGTTACCGTGGAAACACCATCATCTTCTACAACACTGATTCACCAGTAAATCACAAATGCGATGATTTGTTTAGTTATTATCGCGAGATGATACGAGAAGTCATTCCATAAACATGGTGACGAACGTAAATATGGTGTTGATTTACAGATATATTCATTATTATTATATATTACTCCTCTATCTTGTAGTAAATTACAAAATGACTGGGTTTTCTGGTTGTGTCCACACATACTGCGACATGTTTTTTCTTCTTCTTCGCTTATTGTAATGTACGTCAACATCCGTTTTTTTAATTCACCTGACTAGTTGCGAAAAAAGGTCTTTCCATTGCAGTTTTGCATGTTATAACATTTGTGTTACACCCGAAAACCACCTCTTGCCAGCGCAAAAACTTTTAATTGAAAAATGAGACTTTGGACGAAATTGTAATTTTTCCATTAGGTAAATTTTTATACACAAGTTATATTTGCGCAATTTGACGGTCAATGGAAAAGCGACAACTAATCGAAACCATCTACTAATGTAAACTGTTTAATACCTGTTGATCCACTAATCTGATCAATATATGTGAATAATTGGTGTGAAATACAGTTTGTCGTCTTTTCATGGTCATCAGATATGACCCATTTGGACGTTCAGAGGCTCCGTAGTGAACGTGGAAACACTGTCATCTTCTACAACATTGATTCCTCAGTAAAACCCATGGAGTTGGATCAATGACAGTGAATGGACACACTGGGTTTATGTTCAGTTGATGAGAGATTTGCCAAAAAATTCACTCGGATGCTTCTATGAAGCTGGTACATTTTGGGAATCAAACTAAATGCAAGGCACGGTGTTTCACAAAAATGGCCGCTGTTGCAAAATCACTCATGATTTATTTGTGTTTGAATGGGTAGGTTCTGCATGTAACCTGAGTGGACACGATGGGATGCACACTAAACCTGAAATGAGACAGATTCATGAAAAACCCACTAGTGGATTAGAAAAACCACTAGGATCGACAAATTTAACAGTGTCTTTATTTATAGTGGTATATAAGACATTTCAAGTGATGTTTTCAAGATAAAATGTACTGACACCTAGGCAGCTTTTCATGTCCCAGTTTTGGTCCTATTTTTGGCTCCAATATTCTGTTAAAATTTCATTAATTTTGGGATGGCTCAGAGCAAGAGTATAATTTTTTTGCATTTATCTGAGGTCATCATTAGGTACATCCTGGGGGGAAATATGTCTAAATTTCTCTTTTATTATTTGGCCTAAAAAAGCTGGAAAAGTGCCAGATACCAAAATAAACCCAGTTTCATGGAAAGACCCACTTTTTCTTCAGTTTTCTCTGTTTTTGATATAATAACCCTCAACTTTACTCTGAGCTGTTATGAACATCTACATGATTAATTAATTAAGTAATTAAATATAGGGAAATACATGATTTATAATGAAAAATCTCAAAATGAAGAAGATAATATTACAATAAATGGTTAAGAATCTCTTAAGAAAGGTTAAATATAGAGAAAAACATCTTTTGGAAACCTCCGCAAAAGTACCACTGGGTCTTTATGGGTTAATCTTACACTTGTAATATTCCCATGTGTAAACACATTTTTCATAGTCAGTTGTGTCTATTGAAGTCTGAAACGCTGAAAAGCTGCCATGATGTAAATCTAGTGCATCTCAGTTAAGAATAGAAACAGTCGCTTTTCAGAGTTTGAGAATTGACCTGAAAGCAGCGGCTTCCCCCTAAAGCTTTCTGTAAGTACAGGCGTTTAAGTATTTTTAGTTGATCACAGTAAGTTTGACCCAGATCTGAGAACAGGATTTAACTGGGTTGGACACAAAATTTAATTAAAGTGGGTTAAACACACAAGAGGATCTAAGTGGATTAATATGAACCTCTTTCAACCTTTAAATTCCACGCTAAATATTGAAGATAAGTTGTTGAAATATCCAAATGTAGTGTTTCCGCAACATTATTTTTTATTTTGTTGAAGTAAAATGTAATATGGAAGGCATGATGTTTATCCCATAAAAACCCAGTGCTACTTTTGTGGCAGTTTCTAAATGAGTTTTTCTCTCTATTTAACATTTCTTAAGTGATTTATCACCATTTATTATTATATTATCCTCTGTATTTTGCGTTTCTTCAATAAAAATCAGGTATTTTCCCATATTTAATTCACTGATCATGTAGATGTTTGTAAAAGCTCTGATTACAGTTAACCATATCATGCCAAAATGTATCATATTTGATACATGAGTTTTGAAGCCCTCTACATGATCAGTGTGATTTTTTTTTTCTTGAAAAACCTGGTGTATACAATTAGATACATGCAATACACAGATAATCCACCAGGGGGAGGAATTCATTCACCAGAGGCCTTTCCAGTGACACCACAAGACTCATTAATGAGGAAGGAGGCAGATCTTATTTTTGAATTACCAATTTGTTAGGCATGTTTGTGTTATATTATGTTTTTGTTTGTTCAAAAATATTAATATTCAAGCATTGAGACCTGATGTATCAAATATGATACAAAATTTAAACTCATACAAGGAAATTGATATTTGAAAAAAAAAAAAAGATGCCTGAGCCACCAGCTGAGGTGGCTCGGGCATCTGTTTCGGATGCCTCCTGGACGCCTCCCTGGGGAGGAGGCCTCGGGGAAGACCTAGGACACGTTGAAGAGACTGTCTCTCCGCTGGCCTGGGAACGCCTTGGGGTCCCCCTGGAAGAGTTGGAGGAGGTGTCTGGGGAGAGGGAAGTCTGGGCATCCCTACTTAGCCTGTTGCCCCCGCGACCCGGCTCCGGATAAGCGGTGGATAATGGATGGATGGATGGATGGATGGATGGATGGATGGATGGAAAAAAAAATGTGGGTTGTTCAGAAGGACCAATAAAGGCTCCAGTTTCAAAGAACTGGAATTTTCTGTCAATGATTTAATGGTTCAGGCTTTACAGGGTTAATTGTCATAATATCAGACAGAGAAAAATGAAGAAAAAGTAACCTTTTCAGCAAATATTTCATTAATTGAACATAAAACAAGTGTCTTCATCGGCTATCATTTGTCAAACTCCATGGATTTTACTGGTGAATCAATGTTGTAGTAGATGACGGTGTTTCCATGGTAACTACAGAGCCTCTGAACATCCAAATGGGTCATATCTGATGGCCATGAAAAGATGATAAACTGTATTTTACACCAGTTATTTACATGGATTGATACGATTCGTGGAACAGGTATTAAACATTGTATATTGGTAGATAACTTTGGTCACCAGTGGTTGTTTGGATCTTTATGGGTTGTGACAGAACCTATTTATAGTTACATTTAAGTTGCTTATGGACATATTTTGTGGGAGTTGAAAGTGCTGCAAAAATGATCCAAAGATGTAGCCTGTGGAGACAGATAACAAGTGAAAGGGAACAAACCAAAAAGTGAGAGGAAGGTAATGAGAAAGCTGAAAGGATGAAAGACAGAGACATAGAAGCTGAGATGTAACAGAATAGAAGAGTGAAAGGCTGGGAAAAAAAAAAAAAAACAGAGTGAATGCTGAGTGAGTGTCATCTAAAACTGGTAATGTGGAAAAGAAGAGGACCTGTGGAGAACAAAAAAAAAAAAAGACAGAGAAGACTATGGTAAAAAAGGAGGAGAGCAGCAGAGCCTGAGGCCAGACTGAATGAAGAGGGAGGAGAGGGGTGAGACACGAGGAAATGTTTGACTGCAATGCGTTTTTATAAAGTTTTATCCACAGTTTGCTGAAGTAGAAATACAGAAAAAATCTGCAGTCGTAACATCAGACGCACCCAACATAGACAAACCAGGAACTCAGAGGAAGGACAGGACTGGTGATAACATGTCAAAACAGGCAGATATTCATGTCGGTGTTGATGATAATCTTTGCATATTTTCACTCTGCATTGGTTTCACTTCTGCAGAAAGAACTGTTGAGCTTGTATGGTGTTTTGGTCTCATTTACAGACTGGACTTCAGGGTACATTCAGTTCACCTCATAAACTCTGCAATTGACGTAAGGTTGCGTTCACATACACATCATAAATTTAGAAATCTCACACTTATATGGTCATAAACGTTCCATGAAGTTTATATCTTTTTTTTTATACAGTACATTCAACATTACAGTCCATTCTTAGGTTATCATACGTCTTTTTTACAGCTTTTGGGGATTATCCAGTGTCTTCTGAGCGCTAATGTTATCCCACATTCTAATATTTCAGTCAAGTGCTTTTAGCTTTGATTATACTGCACACAAAAGAGGTGGTGCACTATCTGGACAGGAATTTGGACTTTACGGTAGTGGTCAAACACTTTTAAAATACTGTAGAACAGAGACATACCCACTAATCAGTTTAGCCAGTTAACCAATGTCAAGTAACAGAGGTTTAGGGCATGGTGGTGCAGTGGTTAGCACTGTTAGCTCACAGGAAGAAGGTCCAAGAAGGAGGATTTTGCATGTTCATCCAGAATAATAGGTTAATTCATGTAAAAGATGGATGGATGGATGGATGGATGGATGGATGGATGGATGGATGGATGGATGGATGGATGGATGGAAGAGTAGGTGGGATGATGGATGGATGGATGGATGGATGGATGGATGGATGGATGGATGGATGGATGGATGGATGGAAGAGTAGGTGGGATGATGGATGGATGGATGGATGGATGGAAGAGTAGGTGGGATGATGGATGGATGGATGGATGGATGGATGGATGGATGGATGGATGGATGGATGGATGGATGGAAGAGTAGGTGGGATGATGGATGGATGGATGGATGGATGGAAGAGTAGGTGGGATGATGGATGGATGGATGGATGGATGGATGATGAGTAAGTGGGATGATGGATGGATGGATGGATGGATGGATGATGAGTAAGTGGGATGGATGGATGGATGGATGGATGGATGGATGGATGGATGGATGGATGATGAGTAAGTGGGATGGATGGATGGATGGATGGATAGATAGATGATGAGTAAGTGGGATGGATGGATGGATGGATGGATGGATGGATGGATGGATGGATGGATGGATGATGAGATGGATGGATGATGGGATAGATAGATAGATAGATAGATAGATAGATAGATAGATAGATAGATAGATAGATAGATAGATAGATAGATAGATAGATAGATAGATAGATAGATAGATAGATAGATAGATGGGTATAGTCAACTGAAAATACTGACTTTGGGTGAAAAATAATACATAGCTCAAAGATTAAAAAATTTAAAAAATCCTCCCTTATAGATATTTTAGGGTTAGTTTATCGTTAATTCCTGCATTTGTTCATCAATTTCTATTAATTTGTTATTTGGCGATTCACATGTGTTTATGCCTTCACTTTCATCCAGTGTTCAGTTCAAGAATCATCTGGTTTTTAATAATAAATATTGAAAAATAGTCCATTTTGGGTCTTCATAATGCTTTGTTTTCAGTGGTCCACATTTTTGACGTGGAGTGGGATGAGATCAGGAGTTGTATCGGCTTTTAAAAACTGACTATTGGTCGAAACATCAAGGTAAAAGTAGACGTTAAAGAACAGTTTGAAGGGAAAGTGCATGACAAAGTGAAGCATTTTCTGACAAATTATCTGTGATTTGTGAGGATAACTGATCTTTTGTTTTTGAAAGAAAGTGCTTTTCCTTTATAAGTAATAATAGGAACTTAAAAACTGTCACATGGTGAACTGACAAAAAAAAACCAAAAACAAAAACAGCATTATTACGAGTCTACTCAATCACTTTATTGACTCAGTGCCAGTTGTCTGAGATAAGCTATGAGGTGTTATTGCCAAAATGTCCAATAGTCTATTTGGGTTTCAGACCCAGTCATGTGCTTTATATTATTTTATTAGGGTTGTTATGAGAGTTCCAGCGTCCTGCGGGTTTTGGTCCGTCCATATTAGCAGTGTCTTCTCTCCTGCTGCTGCGAGTGCACAAAACAAATCATTATCAACAGCCATTTCAGGACACCCTGCGACGACAGCTTGTGCATTTAAACAATGTGTTTCACCTTCAGCCACAGAGAACAACTGTGTTTGTCAAACAGGCGCGACTGAAGTCTGAAATTGAGGTTGGATTAAAATGTTAGATGTGAAATGGAATCCTGTACAAAGGCTTTCAGACCTTTATAGAGATAATATTTTTATGTCCCTTGAAACCCTTTAACCCTTTCATGCATGCACAGTGGACAGCTATTCTCCATCTGTTCTCTAATATATTCATGGGTTTTGTTGTTTTAGTTCGATATGAGTTCACACAGTGGACGCTTATGCACCATCCCATGCACTGACATTCATGCCATTACTACTGTATAGCTTTGCTGTTCTAGTTAAATCTGATCTGCAGTGACATGTTGGAGTATATCTACAGTAAATCAACAGCTTATAAAAAATTGTGAATATGATAAAATGTGAGAAAACATCAGATTAGCTGCATTAAAAATGTTTGATTTTATAGTTTTCACACAGTATATCACTTTCTGATATTGCATTCTTTGCTTCAAAAATTAACCCTTTCATGCATACTGGTCACTACAGTGGACAGCTGTTCTAAAACTGTTCTCTTGTATATTCATGGATTTTTTTTTTTTTTTTTTTCCACATATGTTTATCAAAGTTTTAAGACGCTACATATCTTTTCTGACATGAACTGGTAACATTATGCAGCTCTCTCCTGAGCATAAACCCCCAGAATCACAAGCGTTACCCATAGTTTTCACACAATTTATCAGTAAATACATGTTTCTGTGTGTCAAAAATTAAACGTATGGTGTCCAGTTGAGTGGACATTTTTGCAACTTCATGAAAAATAGGTTCATAAGATTTTTTTTTTTTTTTTTTTTTATTATTTTTTAAATTTATTTTTCAGAAGAAAGTTTTCAGTCACTGCTTTTTTCATGATTAAAGAGGAATAAAAACACTTAGGAAAAAAATTTGATTTAGATTCTCATAATTCGTGCATGAAAGGGTTAAACACATGGTGTCCAGCAGAGTGGACATTTTTGGAACTCCACGAAAAATTACGACGGTAGATTTGTTTCTTTATTGCTGTAACAAAAAAAAAAATTTAAAAAAATTATATATATATATATATATATATATATATATATATATATATATATATATATATATATATATATATATATATATTTTTTTTTTTTTTTTTTTTTTTTTAATTAATTTAAAAAATTAATTATTTTTTTTCAATTAAAAAAATGAAAATTTCAATAAAAAAAATCACTTCAAATAAAAAAAAACTTTTCAAATAAAGAAAAAAAAGTGTTCAAATGCAATTTTTTGTATCGTAATTATTTTTTTTTTGCATTCAAACACTTTCTTTTTATTGATTTCTTTTTTTTTTTTTTTAGTTAAAGCAATAAAGAAATCTAACTTCATAAAAAAATAGGTTCAATAAAAAAAATTCCATCGCATTGTTTTTTCATGCCGTAAGAGGAACAAAAACACTCAGGAAAAAAATCTAGACTAAGGTTCTCATAATTCATGCATGAAAGCGTTAAACACAATTTGGAATCTCTCAAACCTATTCGTTCAAATATTTTCAGATTCGTAGTTTTATTCGCTCCAAGCAAGGTAATTATCGTTAACGAAAACTAACGAAATGACGAAAACTCGAAATGAAAAAACGTTTTCGTTAACTGAAATAAATAAAAACTGTAATTAAAAGAAAAAACAACAACTAACTGAAACTTTATTGTGTGCTTACAAAACTAACTAAAATGTATAAAAATTATGGAAACAGTTCCCTTCATTTTCGTCTTTGTCGATGTTGGATTGATTTGAAATCGATTTATTTTGCGTCAGCAATTTTAGCTAGCGGCACCATACGAGTCGTCTTCTCGTCCCCACTCTACCTGGCAACTTAGAGACTAAAGTGGGGAGAAATCAGCCGAGTCCTGTACGGGATTTATGTGAATACGACAGAGAAGAAAACAAAAGATATATAAAAAAAAAAAGGAAAACTAAAGTAAAACTAAGCATTTAGAAGAAAATGAAAACTAATAACACCTAACAAACCTGCTCTAAAAACGAATCAAAACTAACTGAATTAGAGGGAAAAAAAAGTCTAAACTAAATAAAACTAAACTATAATGAAAAATCCAAAACCATTATAACCTTGGCTCTAAGATGCAGTCATATCAGTGTCCTCCTTTAAGTATTTTAGAAGAAATGTGTGAAAACCTTAATAAAGATATGTGTTAAAAAAAAAAAAAAAGATGTGAAATGGAGTCCTCCTTGTGTTTTCTTTTCTGACCTTTAACCCCTTTTGTGCCGTTTCTTCCTTATTTCCTCAGATATACAAAGATGAAGACGGCAACTAACATCTACATCTTTAACCTGGCGCTGGCAGATTCCTTGTTCTTGGCTACTTTGCCTTTCCAGGTAAGAACTTTTAAGTAAACACAGCATTAATGAAAACCTTTTTAATGATCTGCGTTTGGAAATAAGCCCCTGTCACACAGCGTCGCATACGCTCTGACTTCCAGAAAGGCTGTCGAAATAAGCCTCGCATTAGCAAACTCTTCCACCACATTCTACTCCCTTTCCTCTACCAGCATGTTACCATCTTCAAAGACCCCCCCCCCCCCCATGACATGACACGACATCAGCAAATACATGCGCAAGATTTACATCAGTGCAATAAGCCAGATCTGCTCGGTTATTTTCGTTTACAAGGACTTTTAGGCATTTGAGAACCTGTTTCAGCAAGCACATGTTTTTTGTGTTGAAAGCACCCACAACTTTATTTCCACAGCACTTATTGTTGCTAGGTAACAAATATGGTGTCACGCTGTAAGCTGTAAGCTGAGTTTAAAAAAGTGGTTGCTTTCAAAAAATGAAGTAATGAGTAATGAACTTTTGAAGTACATTTAACCAAGATTTTAAAGGGGTCATATTTTGCTAAACCCACTTTGGTGGTGATTCGGTCCCATCCGGTCTTGGGCACAGGTCGCTTTCACACGACAACGTACTGTACTGGAGTCTACGTAGTCCGTACTCAGTACTACCTTCTCAGCTGGACTCGGGTATGGTACTCAAACACAGAATGTTTGCATTCACATTCATGTTAAACCCTGACCATATTTTCAGGGGAAGAACACCTAAAAAGACATACCCAAAGTAAATGAAGAATTACTTCACACTAATAAGGTTCATATGGATGTTTTTGGTGTCTATGGACATTTAGTAACCTCACAGAATCTATTCCCATTGTCTAAAATATTGTATCTATTACTATGCCTGAGTAAACTGTAACAAACTAAAAGAGAAATTGGAATTTTTTATCCTCGCCTGTTCTTTTTCGGCTGGATTGCATAAATTAATTGTTCGTGTCGGAGATTTTTAATAGTGTATATTTCACCCCACAAAGATTAAAAATCATGTTTGAACATTAACTCTATAAGTGCCAGACAGTTAAGGGGATAATAAGCCTTAAAAGTGCCACAGAATTTGGCCGTTTTTCAGTATTTTGCGTCGTTTTTATAATATTTGAAGAATCCTGCAGGAAACCGCTCGGTAACATCCGACTGATTGCTGATTAAATCCAAAACGCACCGGACGCAGCCGATTCATTATTGATCGTAATTTGCATAATTTATAATAATAATAATAATAATAATAATAATAATAATAATAATAATAATAATAATAATCATCATCATCATCATCATCATCATCTTTATTTATGTAGCACTTTTCATACATTAAAAACTGTAGCACAAAGTGCTTTACATATCAGTTTAAAAATCAGTACCGCCCCCCACCCACACCCACCCACTCACCCGCACACACACACACACACACACACACACACACACACACATATACATGCAAACCCACAAGCTCACACATACTTAAGAAGACTGACTGAGCACGGGTAGACCAGAACAAAAATGTACAAGTAAAAGTAAAACATCAATTTAGGAGGCGCTGTCTCAGGGAGCCTTCCGCACCAGGAGGCAGCCGCCGACCCCGGCGACCAGGCACCAGCAGCATAGCCCCGCATCCCAACTAGTGGGAGAGGGCCAACTGGGACCCCCACCCGCCACAGCCCCCGGAGTCCACAGCCGCCCCCCGGCATGGAGGGCTCCCTCTGATGAAACACCGGAGAATAAGAAACATTAAAAAGATATAAAAATATTATTCGGTCGCGTGACCTCAAATTCCCGTCTGCTTGGTCTCAAAAGGGGGACACAGAAAGAACGTCATCGAAATGTGAGAAAGAAATGGGGGTGGATGGTTTGTTTGTACACAAATATGGCGTGTTCTCCAAAGCCGATCTGATCGGCCCGTGGCACTTTACAGGTTGTTTTCGTAAAGCCGATTTAATCGGCCCATGGCACTGAAAGTGTTAAAGTTTGCACTAAAATACACTTTTGATGTACTTTTATTAACATTAGGGTCTAAACTTTGAGCAAAAGTTGAAAAAAACATCCACTGTCCTGATTTATTATATTTTTATAGTAGATGAATATTAATATAATTTTTTCAGCCCGCGGGCGGGCTGATAGGGCTAAAAGGGTTAATAAAATAAAGTAGACTTTGGGATCAAAAGTACTCGGATATGGACTCAAGTATGCAGTGTGAAAACGCCCTACAGGGGTCATATTTTGCTAAACCCACTTCAATCACACACAATCCAATATGGCCGCAGCCCTGTGAGGTCATAATCTGCAAATTAGATCATCAAAAACTTTGGGTCTGATCCAATACTTTTCTCATTTACAGTGTGACTTTATCTCTAATTTCTTCCAAGCTACACCTTTTTGAAATCTTAATATCAAAATTGAATATTTTTTAAAAAACTCAGGCACCTAAAAGGTCAAAGGGGTCATATTTTGCTAAACCCACTTTTATTAGTCTTTGGTTCATTTATTTGTGTATTTGGACCCTGATAGTTCATAAAGTTTGAATTTGAACCCTCCAGGTGCTGCAAAGCTTTCTTTATATTCGTCAAAAATCAAGTGGATTTTTACAACCTGTTTTAATTCCTACTTAATGTGTTAAGCAATTTTTAAAAACTAGTTACATCAAGACATTTACATGTATAAGGTCAAGACTTCCGACGAACATTTCTCCGAGTACTACATAATTGTTTATCAGCAGCAGCGGTTGTAGTCCATACCGAAAATATGTCCAAACTTCGAGCTGATTACCTAAAATGTTCAGTTGTTAGTTGAACAGGACAGAGCACCACAGTCAACAACCTGGAGGGGGCGGGGCCTAAAGTGGCTCATTTGCTTTTAAAGGGCCAGCGTTGAAAATGACCTTTCTGGTGTCATTACTCGGAAATAGGGTTGAAGATGGACCTGTGGAGTTGAATTAAAGAATTCAGACCCAAGCAGAGCATTTACAGTTTATGTAGACCACAGGAAAATGTTTAAAAATGCATAATTCAGTTTAAAAAAAAAAAAAGCAAAATATCACTCCTTCAAGTTAAATGTACTTAAAAAGTTCATTAATCATTACTTAATTCTTTTAAGGCAACCACTTTTCTTGATGTTTTTAAGTAAATTCAACTTATCCAGGCTTATAGTCTCCCCCACTGAGAAAAGTAGCAAGTCAGCTAGCAGACACCTAGCTAAGAGAAAATGTCCGTGGAATTGGTTGATGGAACTGGTGGATAATAGAACAAAAACATTTTGGACAATAAAACTAAACAGTCCTTTCACACTTAAAACAAACAATCGTCGACAGCCGCTTAGAACTTTTTGATTTGTATCTTGTAGGATAAACACCGAAACTCCTACAGCAGCTACCGTTTGACCAAAAGCACTGAGAATGGTACGTCCAGACTTTCATGGGCAGTTGAAAATTTACGTGGTCATAAGAAAAAGAGATGTGTTCATAACTAATACTTATTCATTTAAATCCATCTAACTTAAATGTATTCACACATTCGACTATCTCTACAAATGAGTTGAATATACTTAACATATTCTAGTAATGTCATCAAACTTGTATTTTTAAGTGCATTCTAAAACATTTTTAAGTATATTTGACATCTTACAGTGTACAGTTGTCTTCTAGTGACGACAGCAAACACATGTAGTGTTGTTTGATGCAACTTCGCTCCGATCTGTTTTTTTTTTTTTTTTTTTTTTTCAGCATTGATCATGGTACTCCTACAATGCTAGATAACGCATAATTGACGTTTTATCTGACACTACATTATCTATAGTGGCTGATAAGGGCTTTGTTTCCGGCCGAGAAGGCAAAGTATATGTCTATCTTTGTCTGTACTGATCAATGTATATATAATTTGGAAATGTTGCCAGTTTGAAGATGAATTTGATAATGTCCAAAAGTGTTTGAGCATTGTTCATTGGTTTAGCATGTGCCACATGTCTAATTATCCCCTTTAATTCAGTAGGATAAGGATTTAGTAGGATAGAGGGGTAATATATAATAACAATGAATATATCTGTAAATCAACACCATATTTACATTCATCGCCATGTTGACTTCTCGTGTCATCTCGCGATAATAAATAAACAAATCATCACATTTGTGATTTAATGGAAAAACCAACATTACACACTTCTGTTTTTTCGACGTTTTGGTAAATATTGGTAAAGTTTTGCACAGAAATCCAATGGAAAAGCAATTACTATCTTGTAATGTGAATGTGCGTGGAAATTACCAAAAATAGTCACTTGTTTGATAAAAGGTTGTATTTTTGCAACCTAAAATATCATTTACATGTGGATTAGAGGCCCAATCACAGAGATAGATTTTGCCTAATACCTGCATCAGTGTGGACAGGGCAATAAGCAGTGGTGATTTCTCATAGACTGCAAGGGAAGCTCGTCTTCCCCTAAAATTACTAAAATTAAATGGTTAAATATGTACGGTTGTGTTGACATTTTATTGACTACAAATGTGTTAGAACACGTTCATCTCAAAGATGAGTTCGTTCAGAATCAGCTTTATCACAAATCAGCGGACTCAATGTTGTTCACTTCTCATCCATTCCCGTTGCGCTGTTTTCTCATGTGATCTCTGCTCAGTGCATTTGTCCGTAGACGCTCAGCGTCCATGCACTTCAATGGGACTGAGTGGAACAGTTTTTTTCATTGCCTCAAAACTGGACGCTAATTGGATAAATGCCACGATGTCGTCCCGCCCCCAGACGCCAGGTGTCTCTGGGCGTGAATGGAGCTGTGTTTGGAGCTCGGCCGGGCTGGACGCCAGAATCCCATGTGCTGATTGGAGGATCAGTCGAAAGGCTGAATCCCGTTTGATTGACAGCTGTTTTCAGATCTGCTCCTTCACTGACACAGTTCAGTTTAATACCGTCACACATTCTGCTGTGAAATCAAGAGAGAAACCACTACAAAATTACTTGTTCATTTCTTGCACTGTAAATAAAACACACTCATTGTACTTCCTTGTTTCAATTTAACATAATTTCAGCGTTTTCTTGTTTCAGTTACATAATTTAATAATTTCTTGTTCGAGTTAAATATCGTTTTGTAGATAGTTAAATCAATCATACTGTCGGCTAGGTTGAAGTGAAAGGAGCATCTCTTGTTTAAAAAGGCTGAAGTCTTACACACACAACACACTGGGCCAAGGCTGTCTAAGCAGCCTCGCTCTGCTGCACATTCAGAGGACACTGGTCCAGTCCCTGAAAAAGACGCCTACTTGTTACGATAAGGTCACTGACCATTTTCTTAAAAAGGAACGGAGGGCCGAATGTATGTTTAAATAACTTGACAATTTTGATTTTTTTTTTTTTTTTTTTTATGCAATAAGAACTGTATAAACTGTGTGTAAACTCTCCTCTCCAGGTGTAAATGTTCCACTGAAACTCTCTTCATGTCACTGCACTCTTGTTTTAGTGCTGCCAAGTGCGATTAGTTTAATAAAGTAATGAAAGCCAGTGAGTTTTCCTTCAATGACAATGGGTTCAGGCGTATCTTTCTCCAGCGCTGGCACTGATACCAAGTGTGAAGATAAATTTGGCTATGCAAGACTACACTGATAATACAATCCATCCAGTTTATGCTCATTACAGATCATTTTCTCCTCATTTCTGCTATTTCCAGGGCACCGATGTGTTCCTCGGCTTCTGGCCATTTGGAAACACCCTGTGTAAAGCGGTGGTGTCTATCGACTACTACAACATGTTCACCAGCACCTTCACCCTGACAGTGATGAGCATGGACAGATATGTGGCCGTCTGCCACCCGGTCAAAGCCCTGGACATGAGGACTCCTCATAAAGCCAAGGTAAAGGCCATCCCACTCACATATAACCTTTTCACACCTCCATTCTAAGCCAACAAAAGGATATATTAGAACCGCAAGGTCACTGAGGGGAGTACTCGCCTCCTCTAGAAGTTCATTTTTATCGACTGCAACCACTTGTCGCCTATTATTTTTTTTTAACAACTTTTTTTTTCAATCGGTGCCACAGTTTACTTGAACTTGTTGTTACCATGGTTACAAATATCTTTTTTATTATATCTACATCTGTGATACAGGCTGTTACTATGGATGTATGCAATTGAAATGGAGCGAGCTGTCATAAATGTAAGCACAAAACAGACATTTAAACTATATAATCGCATGAGCACTCATAAATCTTACATATCGAAGGTTGTTTTTGATTAAACCTTGGGCTTTCAGATGATAAAGAAAGCAAAAAAAAATTTTTTTAAATCCAACCACGAAGAAGTTTTTCCTTTGTTTATTTACAGTTGGGTCAGTTTTCGTGAAAATCAGCCACATTTTTTTGTGGGTTATTCAGATGAAATGTTCAGAACAGTGAATGTATCAGCTTTATGTTGGATTTTTATACTTGAATGTTCTGCTATTTATCATTGTCTGTGTATCAATGTCTTCAATGTGTCATCAGGTGGTGAATATCTGTGTGTGGGTACTGGCCTCGGCCTTTGGTGTTCCGGCAATGGTTATGGGAAATGTAGAGGAGGAACAGGAGCATAACAGTAAGTACTAACCACATATGAATACATAGTAATAGTGTTTGAGTGTCTGTTTTGTTGATTTTACTTAATGTTACGCAATCCAATATGGCCGCAGTGCTGTGATGTCATAATCTGCTAATTAGATCATCAAAAACTTTGGGTCTTATCCAATATTTTTCTCATTTACAGTGTGACTATATCTATAACTACTTCCAAGCTATACCTTTTTGAAATCTTAATATCAAAATTGAGTATTTTTGGAAAAAACTCTGGCGCCTAAAAGGTCAAAGGGGTCATATTTTGCTAAACCCACTTTTATTAGTCTTTGGTTCGTTTATTTGTGTTTTTGGACCCTAATTGTTCATAAAGTTTGAATTTGAACCCTCCAGGTGCTGCAAAGCTATCTTTATATTCATTCTGGCAAAAATCGAGTGGATTTCTACAACCTGTTTAAATTCCTTTTTAATTTGTTGCATTTATAACTAGTTACATCGTGACATTTGCGCATATAAGGTCAAGTCTTCCAACGAGCATTTCTCTGAGTACGACGTAATTATTTGTCAGCAGCAGCGGTTGTAGTAAAAACTGAAAATATGTCCAAACTTTGAGCAGATTACACTGGTCTACAAGGAAAATGCTTCCAGAATAAAAGTAATGAAATTTTACCACATGAGAGTCACTGATAAAGAAAAGTCATGTAAAAATTGCTGGTTGGGTAAACTTTCCAAGATACAGCCTTGGGTCAAAATGTGAAATTCAAGAATTAACGAGAGAATGGGTTTGACTCAAAAGGAATATTTGTCTCAGAGCTACAAGATCTACTTCAAAACACTGTCTGCACATTACAATACATTCATTTTACAGGTTCTATTTAGTGGAAGATTTATAAAACTATTATATAAATGTACATAAACCAATATATATGTGTAATAACACTTAATCATATACCTTGAAAACATCAGCAAACCGGCACTTTTGTCACTTATTTTCCAATTAATCTTATTAAAATATGTAACATTTAGCACATTTAATGTCTGAAGCAAATCATTTCTAAAAAATTGTAGACAAGTGTTACCTAAAAGTGCTTTTCAACCTTGGGCTTGGGACCCCATGTGGGGTTGCCTGGAATTCATATGGGGTCGCCTTAAATTTCTAGTAATTGATAAAAAATGTAAATAAATTTCTTATAAAATATATATTTTTAATGATTCAATATGTATGTTATTATAATTAAAACACCACACATTTTCCTAATGAAAATCAAGTACAAATAAAATGCAGGGTATAATATGCAGTGTTGGGCAAATTACTTTTAAAAAGTAATTATTTACAGTTAATAGTTACTTTCCCAAAAAAGTGATTGAATTAGTAACGGAATTACACCTTCATAAATGTAATTAGTTACCAGGGAAAGTAATTATTGCGTTACTTTTTTGAAAAACCTTCAAACATGTAAAAGGAAGCGGATTTTTGGGCGTTTCACGGGTCAGTTTTATAGAGTAGAACAGCAGACAGGTACTGAATACCATAACTGTGGTGATGCTGGGGTCCACCAGGGCATATCTGTATTTATAGGAAGAAGATGCTCTTCCAGTTAATCCCACATCTCCAGTTTTTTCAGTCGCTCCTCCCTGACACAGCAGTAAATGTCCTCAGTCCAGTCAGTCGGACTGTCACTGATAACTATCTAACTAACTAACTATAACTAACTAAATATGTGAAATACAAAAATTACACCGAAGATATTAATAATCAAGAATGTTAAAATCATTTTAGGTCAATTCAATCTAAAGTGGATCAGACTAGTAAAATGTTATTATAATAACCTATAAATAATGAAAACTGCAAATTTTCCCTCTTTGTTTTAGTATAAAAAGTTAAATTGGAAAAAAAAGTTACATTTACAGACTATCCTTTTATAAAAAATATGAATATCCTGAACAAATATGAACAATCTTAAATGTCTTAAGAGAAGTATGTGGAATTTCATACAATATTCTGCCTGTTACTAAATCTATAAGTTGTGATGCACACACCTTAAGCATGATATTGTGAACATTGCACTTTTTTTCTTAAGAATTTTCAGGTTGTTCATTTTTGCTCATGTTATGAGCAAGTACGGTTCGTAGGTGTAAACATTTTCATCATGGAATTGTTAGAACCAGTGACACAAGATCTGGACCCAAATGCACAACCCACAGACAAAAATATAGTTAAAGAGTGTTTATTAAACACGGACAGGAAAAGCAGTTCACAAAAAGGTTTCTTGAATGAATCCTCGCAGGTATGTTTGTGTGGATTCGTCACGACGTCCGAATCCAAAAAGGGAAGCTCTCTGCCCGGGTCGGGAGCACACGAGGGGAACCCGACTAGGAGAAAGCAGAGAAGCGTCAGGAGACAGACCAGGTCATACACGGGGAGTCTAACAAACAGGCAACGGTACAAAAGGGGAAAGGCAAAAGCACTAACCATGAGTCCGGGCAAAAAGGTCGAACACCAGAGTGGCAGAATCAGGCAGAGGTACCGATAGGGGATCAGGCAGGCTCAGAACAACGAGGAACAATCCGGGTCAGGAACGAACAAACAGGCAGGCGAACAGGTACAGAGAAACGCTGGTAGGTAAACACAACACAAGGAAGGAATACGAACTGGCACAGGACAGGGGAAAACACAGGGCTTAAATACACAGAAGGGAGGGAAGACAATGAGACACAGGTGGAACAAATCAGGGCGGAGACAGGTAATCAACACAGGTGAAACAATCAGGGAGAGGAAGCAAAGACACCAGACATGACACAAGAGGAGGATTAACAAAATAAAACAGGAAATGACACACAAGACAGACAAAACATACAAGAGTCCAAGTACTGATATGACAGGAATTTGACTTTTTTCACTCAAAAATATAGAGAAAACTTTGGGGTTGACATTATTTATAACTTCTTATCCTATTATTTACACTGAACAAAAATATAAATGCCACACTTTTGTCTTTGCTCCCATTTTTCATGAGCTGAACTCAAAGATCTAAAACTTTTTCTACGAACACAAAAGGCCTATTTCTCTCAAATATTGTTCATAAATTTGTCTAAATCTGTGTTAGTGAGCACTTCTCCTTTGTCCTTTGCTGAGATAATCCATCCACCTCACAGGTGTGGCATATCAAGATGCTGATTAGACAGCGGGATTATTGCACAGGTGTGATTTAGGCTGGCCACAATAAAAGGCCACTCTAAAATGTGCAGTTTTACTGTATTGGGTGGTCCAGGGGGGTCAGAAAACCAGTCAGTATTTGGTGTGACCACCATTTTCCTCGCACAGTCTTCTTCATGAATTCTCTGAAACACCTTTGGAGATGGCTTATGGTAGAGAAATGAACATTCAATTCACAGGCAAAAGCTCTGGTGGAGATTCCTGAAGTCAGCATGCCAATTGCATATTCCCTCAAAACTTGTGACATCTGTGGTATTGTGCTGTGTGATAAAACTGCACATTTTGGAGTGGCTTTTTATTGTGGCCAGCCTAAGGCACACCAATAATCCCGCTGTCTAATCAGCATCTTGACATGCCACACCTGTGAGGTGGATGGATTATCTCAGCAAAGAAGAAGTGTTCACTAACACAAATTTAGACAGATTTGTGAACAATATTTGAGAGAAATAAACCTTGTGTGTACACAGAAAAAGTTTTAGATCTTTGAGTTCAGCTCATGAAAAATGGGAGCAAAAACAAAAGTGGTGCGTTTATATTTTTGTTCAGTGTACAGGGTGGGGAAGCAAAATTTACAATATTTTGAGGCAGGGATTGAAAGACAGTGTATGACCAATTAGTTTATTGAAAGTCATGAGAATTTATTTGCCACAAGAAAACTGACATAATAGAAAATGTTTTTATTCTATGTGTCCTCCTTCTTTCTCAATAACTGCCTTCACACGCTTCCTGAAACTTGCGCAAGTGTTCCTCAAATATTCGGGTGACAACTTCTCCCATTCTTCTTTAATAGTATCTTCCAGACTTTCTCGTAATAGTTTTGCTCATAGTCATTCTCTTCTTTCCATTATAAACAGTCTTTATGGACACTCCAACTATTTTTGAAATCTCCTTTGGTGTGACGAGTGCATTCAGCAAATCACACACTCTTTGACATTTGCTTTCCTGATTACTCATATGGGCAAAAGTTTCTGAAAAGGTATGGATAATAGTGTTAGGTATGATTATGACATCAAAATATGTTTGGTTTCAAAACAATTGACGTAGTGCCTGCTGAGAAAAAACAACTAAATGTTCATTGTAAATTTTGCTTCCCCACCCTGTATATCATTTTTACTGGTCCGGCCCACTTTAGATCATATTCGGCTGTATGTGGCCCCTGAACTGAAATGAGTTGGACACCCCTGATATAACACATTACAATTCTGAGACAGTAATATTGTATGGGAAGGAATTACTTTTAAATAACAATAATAAGTAATGGATTACACTTTGGAAATTTTCACAAACCTGAATACAGCACACGGTTCAGTTAACTTTGCGCTCCAAACCGGTTCCTTTTTCACTCCTGTACTTTGACGGCGGACTGTGCAAACGCTTGCCATCTCTGCTGTGTTCGTCCCAATCTCTTTGATACCTGATAACACCTGATGGATAACCGCAGCTCAGCCTGAAATAGACTCGTTTCATTTCTCCGCTTATCAGTTTCTGCTGAGTGGATACAGCTGAGTCCCTCTGTATGTGTGTGTTTGCGAGTACGGCATTAAATCACGTTTCTCTGACATAGTTTAAGACGTTTCACACACACACATCTGCAGATTTAGAGTGAAATATTAATGGAGGAGTGTTGCAGCGGCGCAGATTCCTCTTCACTCATATCGAGTTGTGAGCGCGTGTGCATGAATTCAAAGCACTTAATTTTCCTTATAGGGCTGTTTGAGTGCGCTCATGTACTTTTATGTGTGTGTGTGTGTGTGATCTGATCCTGCTGGCAGCCTTGATTATCCTCACTAACTTGCTGTTGGAGTTTACAGCTCGCAGATGGCAGCTCCTCTCCTAAAAAGGCAAAAATTATAGAAATATATTTCTTCGAATCCCACTCAGTTTGTGTGGTGACAGGTGCACACGTTTTCATACGACCTTAAAGGGCCAGTGCAGCACATTATATCAGCCTGAACGTGAACAAAGCACCTTAATTGTGGGTTGAAGAGGTTATTAATCAAAACTCGGCAGCTGTTCGGAGAATAGATTCCAAACCTAATTTATAGCCTCTTATCGGTCGGAACAAAAACACTTACTGACACTTGAGTTAGCGTTCTCGTTTGTGTCATGACTGAATGCTTTTTTACGCTTTGACGTTTACCGTCACAGAGGAGGGGATGAGTCGGATGTCGTCGGCCCTGTTTTTGTTGTTGAAAATGCAAACCCGTCACAAGAACTGAGCGTCGCCGTTGTATATTTCTGCAAAACACAAGTGCATATAATTACAGGGGAACATTTACATACAGTTCTGAGGCCAACAATAGGTTTGTTCAGTCAGTCATCAGCCAGTCAAATTTCATTTATATGGTGCCACATCATAACAAACTTATCTCATAACACTTTATATTTAGAGCTGGTTGAAAGCAGACTCTTAAGACTAAGGCTCTGGAGGACGGTGGTCTGCCTTGAACAGTGGAGAGGGTTAGAGGAAGAGAAAGAGAGAGAGAGGGAGGGGTTGGAGGGAGGATAGGGGGAGACACGTGGATGTACAGCAAACTGAACTTATGATTGTTACCCCGCCCCCTGAAGGGGAAGTAAGTGGTATTGTTTTTGGTTCGGTTTGTTCGTTAACACTCTAGCAGCAAAACTATTGGTTGAATTCATAGCAAATTGGGTTTATAGATTGCCAGTGGCCCAGAATAGATGTCATTACATTTTGGGAAAAATAGGTCAAAGTTAAAATTTTTGATGAATTTTTCCAATCTTTTTTTTTCCCATTTACTTATAATGGGTGAAATTTCACATGTCTGTAGCAGCAAAACTATTGGATTAATTCATACCAAATTTAGTTTATAGATTGCCAGTGATCCAGAATAGATGTCATTACATTTTGGGAAAAATAGGTTAAAGTTCAAATTTTTATGAATTTGTCAAATCTTTTTTTTCCCCATTTACGTATAATGAGGAGGGATTTCAAATGTCTATAGGAGCAAAACGATTGGATTAATTCATACCAAATTGGGTTTATAGATTGCCAGTGACCCAGAATAGATGTGGTTACATTTTGGGGAAAAAAAGGCCAAAGTTAAAATTTTTGATGAATTTTTCCAATCTTTTTTTTCCCATTTACTTATAATGGGTGAAATTTCACATGTCTGTAGCAGCAAAACTATTGGATTAATTCATACCAAATTTAGTTTATAGATTGCCAGTGATCCAGAATAGATGTCATTACATTTTGGGAAAAATAGGTTAAAGTTCAAATTTTTATGAATTTGTCAAATCTTTTTTTTCCCCATTTACGTATAATGAGGAGGGATTTCAAATGTCTATAGGAGCAAAACGATTGGATTAATTCATACCAAATTGGGTTTATAGATTGCCAGTGACCCAGAATAGATGTGGTTACATTTTGGGGAAAAAAAGGCCAAAGTTAAAATTTTTGATGAATTTTTCCAATCTTTTTTTTCCCATTTACTTATAATGGGTGAAATTTCACATGTCTGTAGCAGCAAAACTATTGGATTAATTCATACCAAATTTAGTTTATAGATTGCCAGTGATCCAGAATAGATGTCATTACATTTTGGGAAAAATAGGTTAAAGTTCAAATTTTTATGAATTTGTCAAATCTTTTTTTTCCCCATTTACGTATAATGAGGAGGGATTTCAAATGTCTATAGGAGCAAAACGATTGGATTAATTCATACCAAATTGGGTTTATAGATTGCCAGTGACCCAGAATAGATGTGGTTACATTTTGGGGAAAAAAAGGCCAAAGTTAAAATTTTTGATGAATTTTTCCAATCTTGTTTTTCCCATTTACTTATAATGGGTGAAATTTCACATGTCTGTAGCAGCAAAACTATTGGATTAATTCATACCAAATTTAGTTTATAGATTGCCAGTGACCCAGAATAGATGTCATTACATTTTGGGAAAAATAGGTTAAAGTTCAAATTTTTATGAATTTGTCAAATCTTTTTTTTCCCCATTTACGTATAATGAGGAGGGATTTCAAATGTCTATAGGAGCAAAACGATTGGATTAATTCATACCAAATTGGGTTTATAGATTGCCAGTGACCCAGAATAGATGTGGTTACATTTTGGGAAAAACAGGCCAAAGTTAAAATTTTTGATGAATTTTTCCAATCTTTTTTTTTTTTTCCCATTTACTTATAATGGGTGAAATTTCACATGTCTGTAGCAGCAAAACTATTGGTTGAATTCATATCAAATTTGGTTTTTAGATTTCCAGTAACCCAGAAGAGATGTAATTACATTTTGGGAAAAGTTGGTCAAAGTTCACATTTTTTATGAATTTTTATATTATTTTTTTTCCCCATTTACTTATCATGGGGGGAAATTTCAAATGCTTATAGCAGCAAAACTATTAGATTAATTCATACCAAATTGGGCTTATAGATTGCCAGTGACCCAGAATAGATGTCATTACATTTTGGGGAAAATAGGTCAAAGTTAAAATTTTTTTATTAATTTTAAATTTAATTTTTTTTTTTTTTTTTATGCACCTATTTTTCATGGAGTTGCAAAAATATCCACTCGGCTGGACATCATGCATTTAATTTTTGAAGCAAAGAAACACGTATTTACTGATATACTGTGTGAAAACTATGAAAAAAAAAATTTGAATGCTGCTAATCTGGTGTTTTGTCACATTTTAACATACTCTAATATTAGTTATTATTCACTTAATGGAGATAATATGCAAAAAAAACTTTTTGTTTAAGAAAAATGGTTAATTTAAAAAAAAAAAAAAACATTTGGAAGTTTACAGAAAATATACCGGTAAGTTAATCCATAATGACAGCCCTCAAAATGACAAAAATGAAATATCATCCCATTGACATTCTCTATTGTGTGCATAGATCGTGTCAATGTTGTTTTTGTTGTTCTTTTTTTTTTTTATATTAACCTATTTTTCATGGAGTTGCAAAAATATCCACTCGGCTGGACATCATGCATTTAATGTTTGAAGCAAAGAAACTTCTGAAACTTCTTCTTACTGATATACTGAGTGAAAAGTATGATTTTTTTTTTATGCTGCTAATCTGGTGTTTTTTCACATTTTAACATACTCTAATATTAGTTATTATTCACTTTATGGAGACAATATGCAAATAAATAAATAAATAAATAAATAAATTAAACTTTTTGTTTAAGAAAAATGGTTAATTAAAAAAAAAAAAAAAAAAAAAAACAGATTCGGAAGTTTACAGAAAATATACCGGTAAATTAATCCATAATGACAGCCCTCAAAACGACAAAATTAAATATCATCCCATTGACATCTTCTTTTTTATGAACCTATTTTTCATGGAGTTGCAAAAATATCCACTCAGCTGGACACCATGCATTTAATTTTTGAAGCAAAGAAACATGTATTTACTGATATACTGAGTGAAAAGTATGATTTTTAAAATTTTTTTTAATGCTGCTAATCTGGTGTTTTTTCACATTTTAACATACTGTAATATTAGTTATTATTCACTTTATGGAGACAATATGCAAAAAAAAAAACAAAAAAACTTTTTGTTTAAGAAAAATGGTAAATTTAAAAAAAACAAAAAAAACAAAACAGATTTGGAAGTTTACAGAAAATATACCGGTAAATTAATCCATAATGACAGCCCTCAAAACGACAAAAATTAAATATCATCCCAATGACATCCTCTATTGTATGAACCTATTTTTCATGGAGTTGCAAAAATATACACTCGGCTGGACACCATGCATTTAATTTTTGAAGCAAAGAAACATGTATTTACTGATATACTGAGTGAAAAGTATGATTTTTTAAATTTTTTTTAATGCTGCTAATTTGGTGTTTTGTCACATTTTAACATACTCTAATATTAGTTATTATTCACTTTATGGAGACAATATGCAAAAAAAAAAAAAGTGTAAGAAAAATGGTTAATTACAGTCTATTAACAATAACAAGCAATTGATTCCCACTCAAACATATTAGTGCTGATCAGATTTATCAAGAACAGCAAAGTGACAGTAATGGTATGAATGTCAGTGTATGGGATGATGCACAGGCGTCCATTGTGTTGACTGATATGGAACTAAAACAGTAAAATCCATGAATATACAAGAGAATAACTGTAGAATAACTGTCCACTGCAGTGACCACTATGCATGAAAGGATTAAACTGATAAACAGGAAAATTTAAGAGAAATGATAGCTGAGTAGATAAGTTTTGACAGCGTTGTTCACCCTAACCCTGGGGAAAGTACATCATACGACAAATTAAAGTGGATTATGATCTCAGATTGTGCAAACAGCCTTGTGTCGCAGATAGGATTTTGTCGCAAACCAAATAAAGGTGCATAAGTCACACCGTATTCCTCATCATTTACTGGAGTAAAGTTCATGTTTCTACCTCCTTCCAGCTCACAGCACTTCGATCCACAACATACTGTATTTGTAGCCACATATATGATGAGGTAAATGCTTTTAATATGATTATTAAAGCTTAACAGACTGGAATTCCTTCCCGTCAGTGCCTCAGATAACATCAGGCCTGTTTTGTAGCCGTACTAAAGTAATATGTTGTAGCTTCCAGGAGAATAGGAGGTCCAGTGGTTAGATATTGATCCAGTCTCAGCCTGCAGCTCCAGTTTAATCCTATAATCATTTTTATTAGTCAACTCTAGACCCACTCAGCTCCACAGCGCTCACATCCACCTCTTCTCATGGAAGTTGTCTATTTTATTTTCATGCTTGAGTATATTTTTTCATTCTCTTCCTTTCATTCATTTTCTGAACCCGCTTTATCCTCACTAGGGTCACGGGGGTCGCTTGGAGCCTATCCCAGCTACATAGGGGCGAAGGCGGGGTACACCCTGGACAAGTCACCAGTTCATCGCAGGGCTGACATATAGAGACAAACAATCACTCTCACATTCACACCTATGGGCAATTTAGATTAACCAATTAACCTATTAGTGCATGTCTTTGGATGGTGGGAGGAAGCATTCTCTTCCTATTCGTCTTATTTTATTTATATCCTTCTAATTTTTATTGTATTCTCTTAGTAATCTATCTAGCTAGCTAGCTAGCTAGCTAGCTATCATAAATTATTTCAAAATGAAACTTGGTGTATTAACAAATAAAACTACCGAAAACATTTGAATGCAGTATTTCAGATAAATAAGATCTAATACTTATCTACAGGAATTAATTAATGAAATATATATTTGTATTTTTTTGTTTTTGTTTTCATTCTTAGCGTATTCAATATTCCCATCCCACTTTTCACAAACACAACATACAATTTGTCCAAGTCTAACCACAAAAATCATCAAATATTTATGCAAATCCTTGAAACATATGAACATACTGTGAAATATTAACCCTGTCTGATCAAGAAATGTTAATATATGATGGATTTTCTTCTTTTTATATATATATATGTATACATATATATATATATATATATATATATATATACAGGGTGGGGAAGCAAAATTTACAATATTTTGAGGCAGGGATTGAAAGACAGTGTATGACCAATTAGTTTATTGAAAGTCATGAGAATTTATTTGCCACAAGAAAATTGACATCATAGAAAATGTTTTTATTCTATGTGTCCTCCTTCTTTCTCAATAACTGCCTTCACACGCTTCCTGAAACTTGTGCAATTGTTCCTCAAATATTTGGGTGACAACTTCTCCCATTCTTCTTTAATAGTATCTTCCAGACTTTCTCATAATAGTTTTGCTCATAGTCATTCTCTTCTTTCCATTATAAACAGTCTTTATGGACACTCCAACTATTTTTGAAATCTCCTTTGGTGTGACGAGTGCATTCAGCAAATCACACACTCTTTGACGTTTGCTTTCCTGATTACTCATATGGACAAAAGTTTCTGAAAAGGTATGGATAATAGTGTTAGGTATGATCATGACATCAATATATGTTTGGTTTCAAAACAATTGACGTAGTGCCTGCTGAGAAAAAACAACTAAATGTTCATTGTAAATTTTGCTTCCCCACCCTGTACATATATATACATATATATACACACACACACACACACACACATATATATATATATATATATATATATATATATATATATATATAATATACGTTGCACATAGTCTTGATACACTAATTCTTTAGTGTCTTTCATATTGATGTACATATTATCATTTATTTTCTGTTGTTACTTGTATCTAGCTGAGAACTACCTCTAAGAAAAATTCCGTTATGTGCACATACTGAAAGTAAACATTCTTGAATCTTGAATTATTGTTTTAGAAATGAGATGAAATTGTAGTTTTCAAACATGAGCGATATCGACATCCTTTTTTTTTTTTTTTTTTTACTAAACTTCCATCACATAGTACATATCCTTTATCTCCCTTTACATTACACAGTTTTTTAAATTTATTGTCTGTGTTCATTTTCCCCCTGTTTTTTTTTTTTTTTTTTTAATTCCTGTTTCCACCTCTCTATCTGGCTGTACAACCTCCTCTCTTCTTCATCCTTCTTCTTAACTCTGGACTGACAAACGAACACTCTGCAGAGCTGTTTCATAACCTGGCAGCTGCAGGGGAGCCATGGCACAATGCTCTCAGTAATTGGGGTCAAAAGCCTTGCCCAAGGACACAGTGGCAGGAAGGATGCTATAATCAGCAGCCACCCTGCTGTCACTAATAGATGGCCTGAGTAATCCATCCAACAGACTGCTGCTGGAAAATGTGTCAAAGTGTGTTTCCTGCACAATGTCTGAGCTGGACAGATCACTGGGAATATTCACTGCAAAAAAAAAAAAAAGCAGCAGGAGAGGATTTAACACCAGGGGTCTTCAACTACATTCTAAACACACCTTTAACTCTGGTCAGCGTATGATATTAAAGGTCTATTTACACAGGACTAGTGCAACCTGTGAGCTTCTGGGGATTTAGAAATTAACCCTCATGTCTTTATTTCACTCATTTCAAGTCTGTTTTTACTCAAATTCACTGACATTGGGTACGGTTACATGATGTTTTTTTAAATCTGATTTATTTTTCCAGAAGAAAAAAATCTGGAACTAAAGTACGTTCTCTTCTGTTTACATGGAAATGTTAAACCCGAATAAAAGTTTACATGAGAAACGTTTATTCGGTTCTCGCAGCCCTTCTGTTAGCTTAGCTTAGCATAGTCACTGCATTTCCATGGTCACACGTACCCAGTTTTTTAAAGGTGATTTGTTGTCTTTTGTAAGTGATTTTCTGAAATCCGATTCGCCCTAATTATTTCTTTAGATCCATGACTTACTGCACTCATACAATCTTGGGACTGTTGTGTTGATGGAAGTTGGAAAATCTTTTTGTAGGAAGGGATGCATGCGCTAAAATAGCTTTGCTTTACCATTTTAGCTTTGGATTAGTTTTTATTTCCCAAGATTTTATTACTGCAGTAAGTCACATCACCATGATTTGAGTCTCAATTTGTGATCATATTGACCCCAGCGGACTAAAGTAATGATTAGGGAGAACTGAATTTCACAGAATCACTCATAAAATACTACAAATCACCGATAAAAGCCTGGCTACGTCTGACCATAGGAATGAATCGATTATGCTAAGCTAGGCTAAGCTAAGCTAACAGAAGGACTGCGAGAACAAGGCAATCGGTGCACTGCAGTGCAAACTGATTTGCCCACTTATGGAACTCATTAGTGCATGACAAATAATGAATTAAAAACAAGTGGTGAACTGTTCCTTCAGGGTTTTCCAGGCTGGTAGATCCCATCAGAATAGCCCACTGGAACGGTTTGGGTTGACTAGACTGCATTGCATATTCTTCCACCAGCGCAGAATGTGTGCGTCATCACGACAGGACAAGACAACGAGCATGTGTAGAATGGAAGGAATGAAGTCCAAACGGAATAAAGGGGTTACATGTCCCAGAAATAATTTAGCCCGAATTTAAAAGTGACTTTAATCGGGTTTAAATTTAATCCGAACTTCTCTTTTTCAACTGGAATAAGGTGTTTACATGGGCATCTGAAATAGGATCTAACCTTTAATCAGATTAAACCAAGAATAAAAGTTGTCATGTAAATGCACGGATTATTCCTAATTTCTGATGTGAAAGCCTGGTTCACCACTTACAGATTCAGTAACCACTACATGGTTAACAGCTCCACTCGGCCTTTTGTGTTTCCATTACGTAAAAGCACCTGGAATCTGGTACCCGGTACTGTTTTTTTAGTACTTGCTCAGCTGAGGGTCCAAAACAGGTGAAGAGATACTAAAATGTGACCACTGATTGGTCAGAAGGTTGTCTCTGCATCATTGCATCATCAATGTGTGACCCAAAATTTTTTAAAAAACAGATTCGGAAGTTTACCGAAAATATACCGGTAAGCTAATCCATAATTATTGCGTCGATGTTGTTGTTGTTCTTCTTCTTCTCTTCCTCTTTGTTTTTACCATCTGCTGTGTTGCGTTGAAGATGATGTTGCAGATGTTACATGCAGCGTCGCTATGGCTATGACCAGGCGATTTCAGAGGGATGGGGGAGAAAATGAATTGTAAGATATTCGAAAAAATAATAACGCGTAATTTCCGTGTCCTTTTTACCGTATTACAAGCGGATTTTTCGATAAAATAATATAAAAATGTGTTTTATCTGAAAAACAGTTTCTCTTTTATTAAATATTTATTTTTAAAAGAGACCCAGAGTGCTTCCAAACTTGCTTCATAACCTTCGTCTACATCTGGTTTGAATTTTTAGCCCCTCTGCCCTGTTTTTCGGACCAGTTTCATAGAAGCACCCATGTAGATAGAGATGTTTGTTTGTTTTGGTGATTTAAAAATGAGATGCCTGTTAGAAAGCAAATCCAATATTTCATCATATAAGTACTGACTGTGTTTTACCTAGTCATGTAAATATTCTACATAAATTAGTGCTCAGTACCAGGAGGAGATTACAGAATTATAGTAGTAGAGGTTACGGCCGCATAGTGAAGAGAGTTCCCTCTGATAGTTTTATCGTCCACTTGTTCTGCTCGGTAATTGGTTTGTATCTGTGTTTAAATGAAAATGAGGCTTGGCATCTGACTGAGTCAAGAGTTATCTGTCAGGGAGGAAATGAGCCAGATGGAAAACAAGATTAACCCTGATGAACACTGTTAACCAATCACAGTTCACTCACGTAAACAGTCTTAATATATTCCAGTAAAATCCTGGATTGTAACGATACTGTGAAGAAATGACGTCAGAGTGGGGTCATATAATATGTGTCTGACGTACAATATGTAAAGTTTAATGTGTAAGTAATTAAAAGGCAAACGGATGTGCTGGTATAGTGTTAGAATTAATGCTTCCATGCTTCATTACCTGTAACATTGCATTTATGAGTTAGTTAATGCGAAATCAGTGGTGCAAAAAAGTTTTATATACCATTATATTAATCCAGTGTTTTTCAACCTTGAGGTCGGGACCCTACATGGGGTTGCCTGGAATTTCTAGTAATTGATAAAAAATATATGGTGAGTAGACAGAGACAATCACAATCCATAAAAAAACATGACAAACTGTGAGTCTGAAACTGAACAAGGTTCTAATAGTTTTGGATTTTTCATTATAGTTTAGTTTTATTTAGTTTTGACTTTTTTTTCTCTAATTCAATTAGTTTTAATTAGTTTTTAGAGCGGGTTTGTTAGTTTTTATTGGTTTTCATTTTTTTTGTAAATGCTTAGTTTTAGTTTTTTGTTTTTTTTAAATATCTTTTCTCTTCTTCGTCGTATTCAAATAAATCCCAGACAGGACTCTGCTGCTTTCTCCTAGCTTTAGTCTCCATGTTTCCAGGTAGAGTGGGAACAAGAAGATGACTGTGAACCACAAGTGACAGACTGTTAAATATCATATGGTGCCAGCAGCTAAAATGGCTTGAGGGAAATAAATCGCTTTCGTATCAATCCGACATTGACAAAAGACAAAAACTGAGAGAATTTTATCCATAATTTTTATATGTTTTAGTTAGTTTTGTAAGCACACAACACAGTTTCAGTTAGTTATCATTTTTTTTTCTTTTAATTAAAGTTTTTATTTATTTCAGTTAACGAAAATGTTTTTACAATCCTAGTTTTTGTCATTTCGTTAGTTTTCAATAACGACTATAACCTTGGTTTGGATGAGTTGGTCTCACTGTAAATTTAAAGGGGTCATATTTCGCTAAACCCACTTTTATTAGTCTTTGGTTCATTTATTTGTGTATTTGGACCCTAATCGTTCATAAAGTTTGAATTTGAATCCTCCAGGTGCTGCAAAGCTATCTTTATATTCATTTGGGAAGAAATCAAGTGGGTTTCTACAACCTGTTTTAATTCCTGCTTAATTTGTTACGTTTTATAACTAGTTTCGTGATGACATTTGCACATATTAGGTCAAGTCTTCTTACGAACATTTCTCCGAGTACAGAGAGATTGAACAAAGCAGCACAGTCAACAACCTGGAGGGGGCGGGGTGTGAAGTGGCTCATTTGCACTTAAAGGGCCAGCGCTCAAAACCACCTTTCTGGTGTCATTACTCAGAAATAGGGTTGAAGATGGACCTGTGGAGTTGAATTAATGAAGAATTCAGACCCAAGCAGAACATTTACAGTTTATGTAGACCACAGGGAAATGTTTGAAAATACATAATTCTATTTAAAAAAAAAAAGCAAAATGTGACTCTTCAGTTCAGAATGATTCATGGACACGCTGAGTGTGTTCTAGTCTTTTTGAGCCTTGGGAAATGTTCATCTTTGTAAGTGTATATGTTCGTAAACACTTGAATATATGTTCTGAATGTTGGTTGTTTAACCCTTTCATGCATGAATTATGAGAACCTTAATAAAAAAATTTTCCTGAGTGTTTTTATTTCTCTTTAGGCATGAAAAAAATAACAACAATGTGATTGAATTTTTTTTATCAACCTATTTTTCATGGAGTTACAAAAGTGTCCACTCAGCTGGACACCATGTGTTTAATTTTAAAGGCATAGAAACATGCATTTACTGATATACTGTGTGAAAACTATTAAATAAAAACTTTTTAATTCTGCTATTTTGATGTTTTCTCACATTTTAACATACTCTAATACTAGTACTAGTACTTACTTCTCTGAAATAATATGCAAAAAAACAAACAAAAACAAAAAAAAAGTTTTTGTTTAAAAAAGCAAAAAAAAAAAAAAAAAAAAAAAAGAACAGAACTGTTAATTACATTTTAATAACAATTAGCTTTTTCTTTTTTTTTTTTTTACACTCAAACATATTACTGTAGATCAGGATTATCTAGAACCACAAAGTTACAGTAATGGTATGACTGTCAGTGTATGGGATGATGCATAAGTGTTCACTGTGTTGGATGATATGGAACTAAAACAACAAAATCAGTGATTATACAAGAGAACACCTTTGAACAGCTGTCCACTGCAGTGACCACTATGCATGAAAGGGTTAATATTTTGAATATGCAACTTGTAAAGACGCTAACATTCATACCATATGAGCTAGCGAAGTAAGTCCATCATGTGAAGTGGAATTAGTAATTTTATGCTCATAATTGTAGTTGTATGTATTCTGTATGTTTCAGTTCCAAAAAAGAAAAGATATCTACATAAAGGAGATGTGTTTGGACTTTATTTTTTTCTCTGGTTGTCTAGCTTCACAGTTACGTGTCGAGAAGACAGCACAATAACTTTTTTTTTTTTTTTTTTTTTTTTTGCATTCTGGGACACAACTTCCTCCTGCTGTTGAGAGTTTGGAATATCAATAATAAATAGAACTGATTTACAGTTAAGAGACGTGAGGTTGTGCAGGAAATGTTCTTATTTTTACCCATTTTTTTAGTATTTAAAAGAAAAAAAGCATCTTTGTACCGTCTTTTTTTCTTACATTTAACAAAGTGCTGCTGTCATTACTCAGAAATAGGGTTGAAGATGGACCTGTGGAGTTGAATTAATGAAGAATTCAGACCCAAGCAGAGCATTTACAGTTTATGTAGACCACAGGGAAATGTTTGAAAATACATAATTCCTTTTACAAAAAGCAAAATATGACCCTTTTCAGTTCAGAATGATTCATGGATGTGCTGAGTGTGTTCTAGTGTTTTTGTGCCTTGAGAAATGTTCGTCTTTGTAAGTGTATATGTTCGTAAACACTTGAATGTATGTTCTGAATGTTGGTTGTGTAATACTTTGAATATGTAACCTGTAATGGAGCTAACGTTCATACCATATTCCTGTATATGAGCTAAGGGAGTGCATCACATGTAATACATGTAATTACTAATTTTATGTTCATAATTGTAATTGTATGGATTCTGTATGTTTCAATTACAAGGTTCTGTCACAAGTGTTTGCTCCTGGAGGATTTTGTTGGGTTTCTGTAAATTGGCTTGAGAGTCTGGTTTCGACCAGCTCTATATGTAAAGTGTCATGAGATAACTTTTGTTAGGATTTGGCACTATATCAGTTAGGGATGCACCGATACCACTTTTTTCCAGACCGAGTACAAGTACTTACATTTGAGTACTTGCCGATACCGAGTACCGATACGAGTACTTAATAATCCCATTCCAGTTCTTAGTTCCTTTTATAAATTTGCTTTATTGTCGTTGTCATTAGTCTGACTGGAACAAAGTGCTGCTACTGACATTTAATGTGTTGGAATGAGCGTTTCTCAATTAATCCACCAGGGGGCGCTGCTCTGAATTAACCATACTGGACAAATACCACGAAGAAGAGTAAAGTGTTTTGAGAAGCAGAAGAAGAAAGTCAGTAACAACAAACATAGAGACGACAGAGGCAACACTAATGTGATACTAATATTGCAGTGTTTTCACTGGTAAGGTTTAAAAGCTTCAGCAGGAAGAGAAAAGAGAAATGAGTGAGAAGTTTCGTTTTTACTTCTACGCCCGCTGGTATTCTCATTCTGTTTACGCATCTGCGAGCACCTGGAAAACGGATGGAATGTACGCAGAGAACGGACAGAACGCTGCGTCCATATCTGTCTGTGTCTGTAACGTTACTTGCAGTCAGCGTTACTTTTATCACCGTCATTTATTTGGTTAAATCTCCACACTCTTCACACTCCCCACACATTATTCCACCGCCGCATACCTGCTGCACTGAAATGTGAATGTCAAACGGCCGTAAGTGGTATCAGTGCATTTGTATCGGATATCTTTTACGAGTGCGAGTACGAATACACACACTGAGTATCGGTGCCGATACCAATACTCGTATCGGTGCATCCCTAATATAAATAAAATTTGATTTGATTGAAAAAAAAGAAAAAAATATCTACATAATAGAGAACCTCCAAATTAAGAAAGAAAGCCTTGTTTTGACTTTGTTTCCTGGCTGTCTAGCTTCACAGTCACGTGTTGTGAGGACAGCACAACTACCATTGTTTTTTTTTGTGTTTTTTGTAGTCCAAAGTGCATTCTGGGACACAATTTCCTCCTGCTGTTGAGGGTTTGGAATATCAATAATAAATAGAACTGATTTACAGTTAAGAGACCTGAGAGTGGGCAGAAAATTGTCTTATTTTTACCTGTTTTTTAGTATTTAAAAAAAAAGAAAAATCTTTTTACCGTCTTTTTTCTTACATTCATCAGAGCGCCGCTGTCTTTCCTCAACCTTAACAAACACAACCACAAAAAGCTGTTTCATTATACGACACAGGCTGATAATATCGTTAACAAAGGAGGTAATATAATGTTTAATTTTATGTATCACTGCGCAGAGATATTTAAGGCATTTTTCTGTTATTGCTGAATCACTCTCGACTTAAGCGATGTATAAGCACTTCTTATTTAATGTTTGCAGTACATTTTATTTCTTCGTCGTTCTTTTTCAGCTGTTTTCTTGCGGCAAAATATCAGTTAAAAAAAAAAAAAACAACATAGAAGAGTGAATGTCCTCTGAGGCTGCTGTTAAAAAGAAGTGACAATCTGTTCAGTGTTCAGGTGAAGGATTCAATTATTACAAAACCAAAGCTTATGTACTCGGATGAAAAAAATGGGCGGTACAAGAAAGGAGAAGAAGATGGGGAAAAAGGACAGAAAAGATGAGTGAGGATGTGAGAAAAGGTGACAGGGAAAAGAAAAAAAGGGAGAAAGTGTGTTAATTTCCGCTGAGAGAAAATGAAAGTGGGGAGGACAGAGAGGATTATCAGTGAGGGGGAATAAAAGATAAAAAAAAAAAAAAAAAAAAGAATTACAAAAGGAAAAACAGGCAGACAGCCCAAAAAAAAGAAGAAATGAAGAAGAAAAAGATAATAAAGATGATGAAAGAAGAGACAAATAATCAGATAAGGAAAATAACTTGGAAATAGTTGGAGAAATAATCAAGAAACTGATGAGATAACAGTGAAAGTGAAAGAAAAAAAAAAAGAAAAGCTGATGGGAAGAAAAAAAAAGAGGTAAGCAAAACGTAATAGAGGGGAAGGAAGTGATGGATGAGAAGAGGTGAGAATCATCATCTGTGAAATGGAACTCAGGCCTGGACACAAACTGTTATTTATAGCAGAAAAAAGACAAACGGACAAAAGACGGAAAATTCGTCGTCGTCTGTCGTCCATTACAAAACTTTCAATCGTCTTCTTCTCCAAAACTACAATTCCGATTGAATTTAAACTTGGTATACAGCTTCTTTATGATGATGTCAACAAAAGTTAGTGAAATTATTTGGATCTGATTCTGGATTTGATGCAACTTAGAAACATTTCCCCATGATAAGAAATAGGAAGTGGATCGATGCAATAACTCAATAAATATAAATGATATCCAGTGTAAATTTCTACAGTCCAGCCCTGATGGGGAGATGACCAAAACATAATGGCCACATGCTGATCAGGATCTTCTTCTGGATCCGGGAACTTACGGAAAATTTAACATGGGCTCTTATGGGGAAAACATTTCAATCGTCTTCTTCTCCCAAACTCCAGTTCTGATTGACTTCAAACTTGGTATACAGCTTCTGTACGATGATGTCAACACAAGGTATTGAAATTATTTCCATCCGGATCTGATTCTGGATTTGGTGCGACTCTGAAAAATTTTCCCATTATAACACATAGGAAGTGGATTGATCCAATAAATCAGTATCAATGAAATCAAGTTGGAATTTGAATTTTTGACAGATCTGATTGGAATATGACCAAAACATGGGCTATTTCTGTAATAGAATAACTACACAGAACTGGGTGATAATAAATGGCATCTGGATACATTTCCCAAAGCTTTTAATTTGGCCGGTAAGCTACAGGGCCATTGGTCCTATTTTTGGTCAAATAAAACTGACTTTTTGTTAACGTTCAGGAGGTCAAATTTGCGTTCAAAGTGGAGAAAGTAAAATAATAATAATGGAACCATGCGGTTTTAATAGGCCCTCGCTGGCATGTGTGCCTGTGCTCGGGTCTAATGAATAAATGTGCTGAACTCCCAGGATGTTGAAATGCATCCTGGGAGTTGTAGTCTAGCACAGTTGTTAATTTTTTTTTTTTTTTTCTGGAGCTGAAAACACACCATGTACAGGGTGGGGAAGAAAAATTTACAATATTTTGAGGCAGGGATTGAAAGACAGTGTATGACCAATTAGTTTATTGAAAGTCATGAGAATTTATTTGCCACAAGAAAATTGACAGAATAGAAAATGTTTTTATTCTATGTGTCCTCCTTCTTTCTCAATAACTGCCTTCACACGCTTCCTGAAACTTGCGCAAGTGTTCCTCAAATATACGGGTGACAACTTCTCCCATTCTTCTTTAATAGTATCTTTAAGAAAGTCGACATTGCTGTGTGATGTTCTATGGGTAGCATGTTCTAAAACTGTGCAGTGTTTGGGGGAAAAAACCTGTACTGGTGTGTTTCTAAAACAGGACTTGGATTGTGGAATATGTGGAGTAAAATAAAATTAAAAAAAAAAAAAAGTATTAAAAGTAGCGTTGTTAGACCTCTATCTGACATCACGTGTAAATATTTTAATGAACCTAAAATTATTCTTTTAACCCTATAAAATCATTTGTATCATATTTGCTACACCAGGTTCCAAGACCTCTATCTTATCAACAAGATCAATACTTTCCTTAAAAACTTCTTGTAAATGACCCCATACATGTTTTCTCATCAAAGTTCTGTTGGACTATTGGTGTCAGTTGTCCATCCGACACTGGTAAACAATTGTTCAAGAATCTTCTTTTCCGAAACTGTCAGACACAAAGACTTGATATTTGTTGTGGAACATCTTTTGAATAAGGTCTACCAATTCTGTTCAAAGAATCAGGAAATACTAATTTTTTAATTTTTTTTATGGATTTTTGAAATTCATAAAATCCCCTTTGGTTTATAACGGGACACATTTCAAAGTGCTATAACTTGAAGATATTGATATAATTACTATTGGAAATACAGGGTGGGGAAGCAAAATTTACAATATTTTGAGGCAGGGATTGAAAGACAGTGTATGACCAATTAGTTTATTGAAAGTCATGAGAATTTATTTGCCACAAGAAAATTGACATAATAGAAAATGTTTTTATTCTATGTGTCCTCCTTCTTTCTCAATAACTGCCTTCACACACTTCCTGAACCTTGCGCAAGTGTTCCTCAAATATTCAGGTGACAACTTCTCCCATTCTTCTTTAATAGTATCTTTAAGAAAGTCGACATTGCTGTGTGATGTTCTATTGGTAGCATGTTCTAAAACGCCCCAAATAGCAGAATCCAGAGGGTTTAGATCTGGGCTAGAAGGCGGCCATAAACATGATTCCCAAAAATTGCTAAAGTTGGATTTGTTGCTGTTGTCAACAAGTGTTTTGGTGTTCTTGTGTAAGATTTTAACTTCAAATCATATTTTACTGCATTTCTAACGCTCTTGTTGTCTACCCCATTTTCAGTTGCCATTTTTCTCATGGATTTGGTTGGATCCTTTAGGATTTTGGATTTGAGAGCTTTAATAAAAGCTTTGGTACGTTTTTTGTTGCTTCCTCCACTTCCAGACTTTCTCGTAATAGTTTTGCTCATAGTCATTCTCTTCTTTCCATTATAAACAGTCTTTATGGACACTCCAACTATTTTTGAAATCTCCTTTGGTGTGACGAGTGCATTCAGCAAATCACACACTCTTTGACGTTTGCTTTCCTGATTACTCATATGGGCAAAAGTTTGTGAAAAGGTATGGATAATAGTGTTAGGTATGATTATGACATCAATATATGTTTGGTTTCAAAGCAATTGACGTAGTGCCTGCTGAGAAAAAAACAACTAAATGTTCATTGTAAATTTTGCTTCCCCACCCTGTAAGAAACACAAGTAAATAAAATCGACTAGTTATGGGTCTGAATAAGCTCCTGGTAGGCTCAGACTCGTCCTATTGCTCTTGCATTGTTTTTCTGACTAAAGGGGGGGGGTTAATCACGGTTTACACAAACCAGGCGCCGGTTTGTATAGACATAGGATGAACTAAAAGTCAAGCAGTGACATTTGAAAAGGTGCGATATTTCACAACAGCCTCTGAGTGATTCCTGCTAACAGCTGTCAGGTGATTGCAGCTTGACCTTTTCTTATTCAGCAAAAAAGGTTCAATGGAGCAGCATCACATCTCTGAAACCTCCACCGATGAGGCATCAGCTCCTCTGAGGAATGAGAGTGATGGTATTCAGCGTACGGAGAGCTCCAAACACTGGAATATGCATGAGTGCGTGCATATACGACACTGCAGCAGATGAACTCTAATGGATTTGTGAAGGAAATATATACAGTCTAACCCACCGCTTTAAACCACAACTGAAATCATATTTTATTTAGCAGCTGTTGCATCAGAAAAGTGTTTCTGAAACCGCCGAAATAAAACGCATTTTCCACAAGTGGTCTTAAAGTCAAAACGGCGGCGTTAAGCTCCGAGAAAAACAGGGTTGTAAAGTTATATATGGAAGTAATATATTCTCCCCTGAGGAAAATAAAAGATCTGCCTAGTGTTTATCACTACTTACAAATTATAATCCACGCCCACATATTTGTCATTTGGAAACAACATTAATAAGATAAATATGGTTAAGATGCAAACGAGCTGTGTGGGTGTGAACAGTTTAGTCAGTTTGTCTGTAAATATTGGTGTCTCGTTTACTGTTATAAATGAAATGAACATATTCTCAGTATATACTCATTCATATTTTTTATTGGAATAAAGATAAATAAATGCAAAAAGCAAAAGTATTTTATAAACATATCTTTTATGATCAAGCAATTCATGACAAAAGTTGAAGAAATCTGGAAAACTGCATCAGTGTTTTAGTCATGTATTAGTTCTTTAAATCATCTTGTATGTCTGGAAGTCTGTGAATTAGTATGCCAAATGTTTTGTTTTGTATTTTTGTTACCCCATCACAATGTTTGTCTTGCACTAAATTCAAAAATATATATATATAAATTATGTGTGGTAATAATTACATCAATTGTGACCTGACATTAGCTGAATAAAAAAGAATATGCAATGCATGTAGAGATCTGATGCAGCTACTGACAAACTGGACTAGATCAGCGCACATTCGGGTATCATCAGCATACGATAGATTATCACCTTCCAAATACTAGTTAATACTTTTAATAATAATAAAAATAATAACACATAACACTTATCCAGCACATTTTTGGACACTCAACACTTTTGGACACTAGACACTTTTGGACACTTTTATTACTCCGCCCCCCAAAGGAGAGGCAAGGTATTGTTTTTCAGCCGGTTTGTTTGTTTAACACTCTAGCAGAAAAACTATTTGTTGAATTCATACCAAATGTGGTTTATAGATTGCCAGTGACCCAGAATAGATGTAATAACATTTTGGGAACAGTAGGTCAAAGTGCACATTTTTTATGAATTTTTCAAATCTTTTTTTTGTCCCCCTATGTCCTTGTAATGGCTGAAATTTCAAATGTCTGTAGAAGCAAAATCATCAGTTGAATTCATACCAAATTGGGTTTATAGATTGACAGTGATGAAGACTAAATGTCCTTATGTTTTGGGAAAATTAAGTCAAAGTTAAGATTTTTTATGATTTTTTTACATCTTTTTTTTTTCTCCCATTTACTTATAATGGGGGGAAATTTCAAATATCTATAAAAACATCAATTTTGTTTAAATTTACTTCAAACTTGGCACATATATAGAGGCAACTGCCATGCTGACATCATCACACACACAGACATGATGACATCAGCTGGATCGATGCCAAAATAAGCTACAATACATGCGAGGGGCGGGGTTTATTGTGCCTGGAACCGCTTGTTCAGAATGAGTGCGCTATATGTAGTAGTTACCTGTGTTGAGTATTTACTGCATTTTAATCTGCACACAGTGAAGTTACAGTATGGAATTTGGATGACATGTTTTCATCATGTTGAAATATTAGGTTTATATTCATTTAATGCAGGGGTGTCAAACTCATTTTAGTTCAGGAGCCACATTCAGCCCAATTTGATCTCCAGTTGGCCGGACCAGTAAAATAATAACAGTGAAAAAAGTAAAATTATATTATGATCAGGTTTACATCTACAACGTTTCCTTAAAAATCTGAATAACATGAACAATTTGAATTGTCTTTAGAAAAACAAGTGCAATTTTAACAATATCATACCTCGGTTTATCAGTTTATCATTTACACATGTGCATTACAATCACACAAAACATTTACTAACAGACAGAAGATTGTAAAATTGCATTTACTTTTCTTCAGACATTTCCGTTTGTTCATATTTGTTCAGGTTATTCACATGTTTTGTAATAGTATAGTTTGGTAATGTAAACATTTTCATGTAATTTTACTTTTTTACACCAAAAAAAGTCAGAGAAAATTTGGGGTTGTCATTATTTATAGGTTATTATGATATTTTTTTACTGGTTCTGACCCACTTGAAATCTAATTGGACTGTATGTGTAGGGATGGGAATCGAGAACCGGTTCTTTTTTGAGAACCGGTTCCCAGGAGCTCGATTCCTTGGAATCGTTTGCCTGCCTGCTTAACGATTCTGCTTATCAATTCCATCTTCGTTGTGCATGCGCAATGACGTCACACGTACGCTGCATTGTTTTGGTCAGAATGGGGCCAACATGGCGTTGAAGCAGAAACGATCTAAAAAGATGACACCAGGTCCACTTACTTGGACATTGTCAAAGCTTCCATGTCTTCAAAAGGGTGGAATCCCTCCAATATCCTCAAACATTTGTCCACAGCATGTGATTCATTTACAGGAATGTCACATATTTGATACTTGTGGCACTTGTGAATGTAGCGGCAGAGGGAACACCGGGCCAGTTCCGGTTCTGGTATGGGCAACAAACATCGTAACTCCTCAAATAAACAAGTTTCCGAACGTAAGAATGGAAAGGAAATGAGGTGCACAACAACAGGAGACAAGCCGAGCTGAGTCGAACCGGTTCCACGTAGCAGAAATGAGGCAATAGAGGAATTAGTAAAACGTCTTTAGTTTCACTTTCACTCCCCCCCCCCCCCCCCCCCCCCCCGAACTGGCCCGGCGTCATCAGTTATTATTTGTACATACTGTATATGTTATATTTTCTGTGCAGAGATGAAAATATAAAAGACAGTTAATGCAAACACACCCGTTTGTACTCTTTTATTCCCTCACCCAATGAGAATCAATAAGGAATCGGATCAATAAGCAATATCGATAATGGAATTGGAATCGTTAAATTCTTAACAATCCCCAGCCCTATGTATGTGTCTGTATGTGGAACCTGAATTAAAATGATTCTGACACCATTGATTGTTAATATCTAAAGTGTAATTTTTGCATTTCACAAATTCATCCCGCGGGCTGGATTGGACCTTCTGGCGGGCCGGATTTGACCCCTGGGCCGCATGCTTGACACCTGTGATTTGCCGGGGCACAGAAAATGAGATGAGCTCAGTAGTGTGTAGTAATCTGACTTCATTTTTATACACGGATCAATAGCATTACATTATTTATTATTATATTGTTGGGTTTTTTTTCCCCCTCGGGTTAGTTTCTATCATTTTCTCCCTCAGGGAATAGAGTTCACCAAGAGCAAATTTTATGAAACACATAAACTTCTCAGGCCCATCAGGCTGCTGATTTCTGTTCCTGTCCTTTCACACAGATTTTACAGTGTTTTTGATCAATAGCTGGAGCGTGGTGGTAATAGAGCCGGGGCTGGAGCTTCGGTTTTTACTGTGTACACCCACACACTGTAAATCAGCCTTAGCCGTGGTGCAGTGAGATGCCTGGGATGAAAGCATCTAGCAAATGCAATAATAGATCAACTTTTTTTTTTTCTACAATCCTTATTGCTGTTTGCTGGATCTGGTTTTATCCAGTCTATTATTGCAGCTTATTATGAAAAGTGGGCGTCAATATTTGCAGAAAAAACAGTTAGTTAATTCAACACAATATTAAATCAGCTCAAGTGCAGCTCTACAGGGATTTTACATGTAATGGGGTTTTGTGTGGTATTGATATTCTTATCTTTCAACAGCAGGAGGAAGTCACAGACCAGAACACACTTAAAACCACCAAAACATTTACAATACATCTGCACAGACTCTTTGAATCACTCATTCAACATCTGCGTCATGAGTTTTATTCTTCAAACTGAAACTCAGACGCTTATTTTGACAGTCGCTCAAAATAACACTGTCTTATTATCTTCACATGCATCAGCTGATAGTTTACATTATAGCTCTGTTAGCTTAGCTCAGTCTTTTTTGGCTCGTCACCCCATTTTTACATCACAATTTTCTGGTGACACCAGACATTAAAAACAGAGACATTTTTTGGCTAAAATTAGTTTTTGATCATGTAATAGTTTGCTATACTGTGTTTCAAATAAGCGTTAGTGTTAGAGGTCATTTAGTCTATATAATGTATATTATTGTGGACGGAGGCAGAAAAGCCAGGTGTAGACTACTGCACAAAGGGAGAACTTTATTTTCCTTGGTCAGGATATGTACAGTCAGTCCAGCTTGGATTTACAAGGCTGACAATTAATACCCAATAAACAAGAACTCAAACTATAAATTATGAAAGAGCTGCAGCATCTGAAACCGACCACAATGAACAGTTGACAGATAAACAGAACCACAGTGCTTCAGTTTCAGCTTCACAGTTTGTCACGTCTTTTATGGATTGGGATTGTCTCTGTCAACTCACCATATATTTCATTAGTAAGTTTGCTTTTTTTTTTTTTTTTATCAATTACTAGAAATTTCAGGCGAGCCCCATTTGAATTCCATGTGGGGTCCCGAACCCAAGGTTGAAAAACACTGGCTTAGCTCTTTAGACAGTAAAACCACAAATCACCTGTTTTCTGTACTGTTCATGTTGTCAATAACTGCACTAAAGATCTGTTTGGAATCGTCCAAACAGGGTCAGAACTGTCACAGTTTAGTCTTCATGTTTAATGAACTGTCTTTTCACTCATAAAGACCCATTGCTACTTTTGCGGCAGTTCCCAAATTATTTTTTTTCCTCTTTTTTTTAACTTTTCTGAAGTGATTTATCACCATTTATTCTAATATTATGCTCAGTATTTTGTATTCTAAGTGAAAATCAGGTGTTTCTCGATATTTAATTTACAGATCATGATTGATGTCCCTAAAAGCTCAAATTAAAGTTGAATGTTATTGTATCAAAAACAAAAAAAAAAGAAGAAAATGTGACTTTCAACAACATTTATCATTAACTGATCATAAACCAAGTGTGTCCATCTACTGTCATTGATCCAACTCCATATGTTTTACTGGTGAATCAATGTCGTAGAGATGATGGTGTTTCCACGTTCACTACACAGCCACTAAAAGACGAAAAACTGAATTTTACTCCAATTATTTACATGCATTGATAGGATTAGTGGATCAACAGTTACTTAACTTTATATATCAGTAAATTGTTTTAGTCACCAGTGGATGTTTGGGTCTTTATGGGTTAAAAGGGACATAGTGGACATAAAGTAGTATATCATCAGCATAAAGACGTAAGACGACACCAAAACTCCAAATATAACTTTATTGTTTTGTGTTATTGATACTTAGCAGTACCTAATGAGATTTGTGAACCTTTAGTTGAATGAACAGACCTCAGAACAGTAAACTCATCATTCAATACGGCACCAACGGCAACTTACCAAAGATTATCACTTCCTAAGCCTCATAATCAAACTTGTGTAGAAGAAACGCTGCTATTTCAGCATCAAATTCTACTCTTTGCATTTAAAGTTGTATCCAATGGTGAAAACAACAACAGTGTTTCTAAGTGTTTCTTTTATCACTTTCTTTTGACTAGATGTTGTTTTTTAATGGTTCTCATCTCATTGCTTTCCAACACTTTTGTCAAAAGCCCCCATGGTGTTAGTTTTTCTCACAATGGGAGACCGGCAGAGTGACTCACTATTTTATTGTAAGCACTGTAATAATACTTTTAGGCTATTTTTACCATTTGAAAATAGAAATACTACATGTAGCCTCCTTAATATAATAAATGAAAAAGCCTGTTAGTGCAGATTATATGATCAGAAGTAAAGGCAGGAGGAACCAAACCCGTAGAACTGTTTCCTTCTCCAACCTGCTGCACTGAAAGCCTCATTTCTCACAATTAAACCTTAAACCAGATTGATTTATCTGTCATGCAAAAAGCCCAAGCATGAAAAAAATGTAAGTTTAATATCTGCAGGCTTCAGAGTTATGACTTAAACATGAGATTTGTCTAATGGAAGACACCGAGGAGGCAGAGCACCTTCAGAATGTAATGAGATGTTGTTTTGGACCATTTGTTGATTCTGTGACAAATCTAAAGAAATGAGTATGTGGATGAGATTCTTCACCTTCCTGTTGTGCTCTGCAGCCTCGGAGTGGGCTGGAGTTTCATTAAGCTGACAAAGCAACAAAGTATTAAAGTGCTGCTTTAGGCAGTTCAATACTTTAGACTTGTGAACTTCTAAATGTCAGGTTTGGAGCAGAAGACATGTCATTTAATTGGTCTGTGCATATCATCCTAGCCAGATCTGACTCTGTATGCAAATGAACTGTCAATCCAAAATCAGATAAGACCCTAAATACAGATTGTTGTATACAGGGATTATACTGTTATGGACAAAACACCACCTGAATGAATGAATGGTTTATTTTGGTTTGTACTTTAATTATTTCACTTAGTACAATTATTATAATAATTGATACAAAAATTCTGTGATACATGCTGAGACAAAAGACGGAGTCACTGGATTCTGGAATCAGAAGATTTTGAACACCAGGAAGTCTAAGTTCTTATGAAAGAATATGGATATTACAGTCATTGGTCCAAGTGTCCAAACATAATGACGTTGATCAAGTTCACCATTGGTTTATGTATCCAAAACAGGGTGATGCATGGGTTCAGTGAGCGCATTTGTACTCTTCTCCCACCTACACTATGGCCTGAGCTCCCCAAGGGCAACAGGCCGCTCTGGTCCCAAACCAGCACCACGAGACAGAAAACATGTAGATAGAGAAGAAATGGAGGACATATCCTGGGTGCTTTCTCATAGGATGTGTCATCACAACTAGAGCCCGACCGATTAATCGGCCGGCCGATTAATCGGGCTGATTATAGTGTTTCACCAATTAATCAACATCGGCCAATATGTAGCTGATGTAGCCGATATATGTGTGTGTGTGTGTGTGTGTGTGCTCACTGGAGAATAAGAGGAACTTTAAAGCGAGTTAGTTTCACTTTCACTCCTGCTCGGACAATGATTGTATCACCCCCCCACACACAATCATGGAGCTACACCCCCCCCACCCCACCCCCGCTCATGTACTCTGACAAGGATGGACCACTAAACCCCCCGCCCCCTCGTCTTATGAAGTATTCACCCCCCCACACACACCCATGTCCGTGCACTTCCTGTCTACCTCACAGTTTCATTCTGCCAGCAGGCCTGGGTGTTAATAGTGTAGGGGAGACCGGGGTCAGTTGTAACTCTTGCAATTGCTCCAATCAGGAACAACTTAGGACTCACCTAATTCACTCTGCACACGCTCAGTTTAGTCCTTAGTCCACATAAGAAGTTGTAGTGCCCTGAGGCAGATACATCCAAATTTGTGAGTGAAAACATAATTGTGTGGTCAGTCATATTTTTTGCTCTAATTATTTTTGTGATTGCATAGTTTGCATTGAAAGTTGTGTAAATTATATTTGTGAGATAAACAAAGATTTATGGAACTGTTTATCCACCTGTCCACAATTATCTAAAATAAGATTATTATATCCTGTGTAGACCAGTGTTCTTATTTCATATATCGGCCAATATATCGGTTATCAGCCAATATCGGATATCGGCTGATATATTGGATATCGGCTTTTTTTTAGCTCCCAATATCGGTATTGGTGTCGGCCCCAAAAATCCAATATCGGTCGGGCTCTAATCACAACCCATCCATGATTTTTGGTCTGGACACCTGGTATTTACAGAGAATAGTCTAATATCATATTTCTCTAACAATAATCATAAAAACCAAAAAAGGAATAGGCTAGAAGTAAAAGTTTATGTTTTACTCATCCTTTTCACCTGATCCTCTGCCCCTGATGAAGGCCAGCAGGCTGAAACACGTTGTGTCTTGGTGAGCTCCATAGAGACATGCCATAATTAATAACGGCATTTTAAAATGATAAGAGAGTGCCTTGGTTTTTGTATTTTTTGTGCATTGACAGTCCCTTCACCGTGGAGCACCTCTTTTACCATTTTTCATGACTATTTTTTATTACTGCCTGGAGGTCCATGAAGTGTTCCTCTTAACCGTTTGTTCAACTGTTACAGGTCCCAGGCAAGGACCAGGATTAACAAATTTAAAGTGTTGGTGTCGATTACTGACCTGTAACACAGGTGGAAGTAGGAGATACAGATGAAGACAGCTAGTATTACCACAGAGAATCTGATTTATTATCTGCAAATATACTTTAACAAAAAAAAAAAGAAAAACAACAAAAATGAATTGAATACAGGGTGGGGAAGCAAAATTTACAATGAACATTTAGTTGTTTTTTCTCAGCAGGCACTACGTCAGTTGTTTTGAAACCAAACATATATTGATGTCATAATCATACCTAACACTATTATCCATACATTTTCACAAACTTTTGCCCATGTGAGTAATCAGGAAAGGAAACGTCAAAGAATGTGTGATTTGCTGAATGCACTCGTCACACCAAAGGAGATTTCCAAAATAGTTGGAGTGTCCATAAAGACTGTTTATAATGGAAAGAAGAGAATGACTATGAGCAAAACTATTACGAGAAAGTCTGGAAGATACTATTGAAGAATGGGAGAAGTTGTCACCCGAATATTTGAGGAACACTTGTGCAAGGTTCAGGAAGTGTGTGAAGGCAGTTGTTGAGAAAGAAGGAGGACACATAGAATAAAAACATTTTCTATTATGTCAATTTTCTTGTGGCAAATAAATTCTCATGACTTTCAATAAACTAATTGATCATACACTGTCTTTCAATCCCTGCCTCAAAATATTGTAAATTTTGCTTCCCCACCCTGTACATACCTATAAGTATCGATACAGTACTTTTTAATATCAATACTAATAAATATCGTGATATTTTCTTACACTTCTAACGATCATGTAAGAGTAATGCAGTTGCCGTTTCTAAAAATGGCTACATACTTTTTTTTTGTTTTACTTTTTTTTCTTGAATGCATAATAAACTTTACCTGGATCCATTACCTGTATGTATTTGTACTCAGTTGTTCCGCTGTTTCTCCTTCTCCCCTGGTGTCACTCATTGTTTCTCTCTTACCACCTCTTTCTATCTCTTAATAGGTTTAGACATATATCTCCTCTCCGTCTTCTTTGGCTGCAGACTGTATTATCATTAAAATGATTAAACCTTTCTCTCCCTGTGTAAACTGCCTGCTCTGTCATTGTTCATTTATTCCCTCATACTTTGACTCTTTGTACCTCTGTCATCATATCTTACTACACATGCAGATTTTCCTCTGTCCTCTGAGTCTTAATGTCCTCTATTATTAGTATCACTACCTAATCTGCATGAGCGATTTACATAATAAATACATTAGTATTCATAAACACAGCTCCTTTTCACGTCGTTGCATTTAATATACAAAGAAGATTTGATCCCTATTTAGTTCCATACGGTGTAAATTGGGTTGTTTTTTTTTTTTTTTTTGGAAATGTCTGTCAGTGTCATTCAGTATTGTTTTGAGAACTCAGATCACCCTTGAAAAAAAAGTAGAACATTGTGAAAACCCACAACTGCAAGTAAAAGGACTGAAACACACTGGTATAAAATACTGATTACAATTTGTTGATATTTCAGAGTCAAGCTATGTATAGTAAATATGACATTTAAAATGATTATCCAGAGAGACATCACCCTTGCAAAATATTACACACGAAGACTGAGACTGATACCTAAACTCACATTGGACTTTTCTGATCTTTTCATTCATTGTGTAGAAGCCAGTTTTGTAATATAATAACACATAAAGACCCAGTGCTACTTTTGTGGAAGTTCTCAAATGAATTTTTCTCTATATTTAACCTTTCTTAAATGATTTAGCACCATTTATTGTAATAATAACCTCTTTATTTTAATTTTTTTCAGTGTAAATTATGTATTTTCCTATATTTAATTCACTGATCATGTAGATGTTCATTAAAGCTCAGGGTGAATTCAAAGGTTATTAGAACAAATCAGAAAAAAATGAGGAAAAAGTAACTTTTTCGGCAAAAGTATCTTCAACTAAATATAAAAACAACAGTCTCCATCCACTGTCATTGATCCAACTCCATGGGTTTCACTGGTGAATCAATGTTGTAGAAGACGACGGTGTTTCCACGTTCGCTACGGAGCCTCTGAATGTCCAAATGGGTCATATCTGATGACCATGAAAAGATGACAAACCGTATTTTACACCAATTATTTACATGTATTGATAGGATTAATTCAACAGGTATTAAACAGTTTAGATCACATGATGGTTTTGGTCGATGGTGGGTGTTTGGGTCTTTATGGGTTAAACTCTGACTGAATTCGTAGCTTGAATTTGTAGTAAAGCAGGTTTGAACGTACAGTGTACATGACCGTGTCATCAGCATATAGTTGAACACAAAATTACTTCCATCAGTAGAAAAAAGAAGTGTTCCCAGTGCTGAACCCTGAGGTACTCCTCTTTGTTTGGTCTGAAAATGAGCTTTATTATAACATAGGGTGATACTATTAAGTCAGTGCAGTAAAAGTAGCTGGTAGCTGGTTAACAGCCACATTAAATCAATTACATCATCAGCCTTTTACCATCTCAAAAACATTGCCAGAATCAAAGGTTTACTGTCTAAACCAGACTTACACAGACTTATCCACACGTTTATCTTTAGCAGGTTAGACTACTGTAACGGACTTCTCACTGGACTCTCTAAACCAGCTGTAAGACAGCTGCACTACATCCAGAACGCTGCTGCTCGAGTCCTGACTAGAACCAGGAAGTACCACCATATTAGTCCTGTGCTCAGATCTGTGCACTGGCTTCCTGTGGCTCAGAGAATAGACTTTAAAACAGCTCTGCTCGTTTATAAGTCTGTCCATGGTCTAGCACCAAACTACATCTGTGACATGTTGGTCCCATATGAACCATCTTGGACCCTCAGAACCTCAGGGACTGGTCTTCTGCTGGTGCCCAGAGTCAGGACTAAACAGTGTGAAGCTGCGTTTCAGTTCTATGCAGCTAAACTCTGGAACAGTCTTCCTGATGATGTTAGACAGACCTGGACTCTGACAATGTTTAAGTTCAGGCTGAAAACGGTTCTGTTCAACTGTGCATAGAACAACTGAAAGGGTTCTATCTGCACTCTTCTCTTTTACTTTATTCTAATTGATTATTATTTATGTTTTATTGATTATGTTTTAATTGTAATTGTGTGTTTTTAATCTGTCTCTTTTCCATTTTTGTAAAGCACTGTGAATTGCCCTGTGTACAGGGTGGGGAAGCAAAATTTACAATGAACATTTAGTTGTTTTTTCTCAGCAGGCACTACGTCAATTGTTTTGAAACCAAACATATATTGATGTCATAATCATACCTAACACTATTATCCATACCTTTTCACAAACTTTTGCCCATATGAGTAATCAGGAAAGCAAACGTCAAAGAGTGTGTGATTTGCTGAATGCACTCGTCACACCAAAGGAGATTTCAAAAATAGTTGGAGTGTCCATAACGACTGTTTATAGTGGAAAGAAGAGAATGACTATGAGCAAAACTATTACGAGAAAGTCTGGAAGTGGAGGAAGCAACAAAAAACATACCAAAGCTTTTATTAAAGCTCTCAAATCCAAAATCCTAAAGGATCCAACCAAATCCATGAGAAAAATGGCAATTGAACTTGAGGTAGACAACAAGACCGTTAGAAATGCAGTAAAATATGATTTGAAGTTAAAATCTTACACAAGAACACCAAAACACTTGTTGACAACAGCAACAAATCCAACTTGAGCAATTTTTGGGACTCATGTTTATGGCCGCCTTCTAGCCCAGATCTAAACCCTCTGGATTCTGCTATTTGGGGCGTTTTAGAACATGCTACCAATAGAACATCACACAGCAATGTCCACTTTCTGAAAGATACTATTAAAGAAGAATGGGAGAAGTTGCCACCCGAATATTTGAGGAACACTTGCACAAGTTTCAGGAAGTGTGTGAAGGCAGTTATTGAGAAAGAAGGAGGACACATTGAGTAAAAACATTTTCTATTTTGTCAGTTTTCTTATGGCAAATAAATTCCCATGACTTTCAATGAACTAATTGGTCATACACTGTCTTTCAATCCCTGCCTCAAAATATTGTAAATTTTGCTTCCCCACCCTGTATGAATTGTGGTTTACAAATAAATCTGCCTTGCCTAAAAGGCTGACCACATATTTTCTTCTATCTTCTTGTCTACTTTTCAGGTGTGGAGTGCATAGTGGTTTTACCTGAACCCAGGAGTTACTGGGACCCGGTCTTTGGTACCTGCGTCTTCCTCTTCTCATTCCTGATCCCCGTGGCCATCATCAGTATCTGCTACAGTCTGATGGTCAAGCGCCTTCGTAGCGTCCGCATCCTCTCTGGCTCCAAAGAAAAGGACCGAAACTTACGCCGGATCACTCGAATGGTCCTGGTGGTGGTGGCGGCCTTCGTCGTCTGTTGGACCCCCATCCAGATCATGGTCCTGGCTCAGTCCCTGGGCTTCAATCTGAGCAGCCTGTTCACGTTGGTTCTGATGCACTTCTGCATCGCGCTGGGCTACGTCAACAGCAGCCTGAACCCGGTGCTCTACGCGTTCCTGGATGAAAACTTCAAGCGATGCTTCCGTGAGTTCTGCAACCCGTCGCCATTCCGTCTGGACACGCAGCAGTCGGGCCGGATGAGGAGCATCGCCAGAGAGGTGGCGGCCGCCTACAGCTGCAAGGCCGGAGACGGAGGGGGACCCGGAGGTGGGACGCCGAATCCAGCATGACTAGGCGTGGAACTCCCCTTGGTGGGAGTGGATCCACCACAAAGGGGAGAGACTCCGGGGACAGGGAACTCCAACACAGAACTGACCCAGATCACAGCCCTCTAGCGGCACGAACCCTCCCGCCCCCCGATGAGAAGACTGGCATGGGGCGGGGGGGACGGAGATGATGAGGAGGGGGCCCAAGGGAAAAGAATTTAGGATTTAGGACCGTTGATATGGACGAGAAATCAGTCTCACCAGATTTAGTTTTATTGTAAATGTCCCTGAATGCAACTTTTTAAATACGTCTGAAACCGAAATCCCAATGTTTTCCATTTGGTTTGGACAAGAAAAGCAGCAAGAAAATCACTATAAACTAAGGCCGGTTTAGTTAAAGTGTGAAACGTTAAAGTAGCAATTGTAAAGTAAAATGGTCCATGTCAGTGTTTTACAATTTATTATTGTATTTGACGTTTTTGAATACTTATTACTGATGTTTCCTAAAGTGTTTAATAGGAAAAAGATGTCAGTATTTCCCCATAGCCAAAACTAGCCAACATTATTATTATTATTATTATTATTATTATTATTATTATTATTATTATTATTATTATTTTAATTCTTCTGTCCAAACCTCTAATATTCCAACTTCTCTCACTTTTAACACAAAAAGCAGCACATTTGTGGAGCAACAGCCTGTTAAAACCTAAATTTCCAGCTGTTTTTCCAGTTGATTCATAGATTTTCAAGTTCATTTCTACACTGGAAACTGAGGCCAGTGTGAAACGTTAAAGTAGCAATTGTAAAGTAAAATGGTCCATGTCAGTGTTTTACAATTTATTATTGTATATGATGTTTTTAAATACTTATTACTGCTGTTTCCTAAAACGTTCAATAGGAAAAAGATGTCAGTATTTCCCCATAGCCAAAACTAGCCAACTTTATTATTATTGTTATTATTATTATTATTATTATTATTATTATTATTATTATTATTATTATTATTATTATTATTGTTATTATTATTATTATTATTTTAATTCATCTGTCCAAACCTCTAATATTCAGATTTCTCTCCCTTTTAACCCAAAAAGCAGCACATTTGTGGAGCAACAGCCTGTTAAAACCTAAATTTCCAGCTGTTTTTCCAGTTGATTCATAGATTTTCAAGTTCATTTCTACACTGGAAACTGAGGCCAGTGTGAAACGTTAAAGTAGCAGTTTTAAAGTAAAATGGTCCATGTCAGTGTTTTACAATTTATTATTGTATATGATGTTTTTAAATACTAATTACTGCAGTTTCCTAAAGTGTTTAATAGGAAAAAGATGTCAGTATTTCCCCATAGCCAAAACTAGCCAACTTTATTATTATTATTATTATTATTATTATTATTATTATTATTATTATTATTCAACTTCTGTCCAAACCTCTAATATTCAGATTTCTCTCCCTTTTAACCCAAAAAGCAGCACATTTGTGGAGCAACAGCCTGTTAAAACCTAAATTTCCAGCTGTTTTTCCAGTTGATTCATAGATTTTCAAGTTCATTTCTACACTGGAAACTGAGGCCAGTGTGAAACGTTAAAGTAGCAATTGTAAAGTAAAATGGTCCATGTCAGTGTTTTACAATTTATTATTGTATATGATGTTTTTAAATACTTATTACTGCTGTTTCCTAAAATGTTCAATAGGAAAAAGATGTCAGTATTTCCCCATAGCCAAAACTAGCCAACTTTATTATTATTATTATTATTATTATTATTATTATTATTATTATTATTATTATTCAACTTCTGTCCAAACCTCTAATATTCAGATTTCTCTCCCTTTTAACCCAAAAAGCAGCACATTTGAAGAGCAACAGCCTGTTAAAACCTAAATTTCCAGCTGTTTTTCCAATTGATTCGTAGATTTTCAAGTTAATTTCTATACTGACCTACAGATGTTTTTTTTCTCCCATAAATTCACAAATATCAGGGAAATAAACATCCAGAAAGATGGTCAAGTATTTTCTCAAAACTTTTTCATCCCGGTTATGTTTAATTCAACTTTTTCTATCTTTTTTTTTTTTTTTTTTTTCCAAATTGAATGAATTTATACTTCATAAAAGAAATTTTCTAAAAAGCCAGACATCGAAATGAGTTACTAAAAGTTTGAAGAGTTGGATTTCGAAGCAAGAAAAACTGATACATTGGATTGAAAACAAAAACAAAAGCAAGAAATTGGAAGATTTTTAATTTCCAAAATCTGGTGAGACAGACCGGCGTCCATATGTTGGAGTCTTAACCCAGGAGGCATCTGGATGAATGTCCTGTTTCACCGAGGCATTTAAACATTTTGAAGGAGACCCAGACCTTTGGAAAACTTGGTAAGACAGAAGTAAACCGAGCTGACAGCTTTATTTGATGCTTAATGCAGCTCCAAATACAGCCGAAACACAAAGCGAATGTGCCAATGTGGCTGGTTCTGAGATCCTGAAAGACGCCCGTTTGGCAGGATTTGGATGTTTGGCGACGATGCACAAACAGAACAGGATGAACAGAAGGAGCTACAAATACCAAATCACCACAAACCCGTGGTGCTCCCAGAATGAAAATAAACCTTTCAAGGGTGGATTGTGGCTCTCTGACAATGTGCCAAGGAGGAGTGAAGCATTCTGGGAAATGGAGAAGTCACATTTCCACTCCAGTTTTCAGTGTCTTTATCAGATGTTGGTAGACTGAAGCTTAATTTCGACTCTAAACATGGGTCTCCGTTTAAGTTCATACGCTGCTGAGCCTATAATACAACTAAAATGGACACACAACAGTGTAACACGTTATAATAAGGGAACAAATCATACATTTTAATCCATGAAAGTGAGTCACAAATTTAACCCATAAAGACCCAGTGTTATTGTTCCGGGTATTTTTCTCTCTATTTAACCTTTCTTTAGTTATTTATCACCATTTATTATCATATTATCCTATGTTTTTTTGCATTTCTTCAATAAAAATCTGGTATTTTCCCTATATTTAATTCACTGATCATGTAGATGTTCATAAAAAGTTCAGATTAAAATTGATTGTCATAATATGAGAAACAGAAAAATGAAGAAAATGTGACTTTTTCAACAACATTTATCACGGCACGGCACATATTTTACAAAAGAAAAATCACAAGGCACACCACCAAACAAAAATGTCACAATAAGTAGATTTTGAAATATAACGCAAATCTAGTCTTGATTTACTTAGTGTGAAACCTGGGTATTTTACTCTTTTATTTCTGTATTCACATGGGTATTTTACTCTTTCATTTTTTCATTCACATGGGTATTTTCCTCTTTTATTTCTATATTCACATGGGTATTTTACTCTTTTATTTCTATAGTCACATGGGTATTTTACTCTTTTATTTCTATAGTCACATGGGTATTTTCCTCTTTTATTTCTGTAGTCACATAGGTATTTTACTCTGTATTCACATGGGTATTTTACTCTTATTTCTGTAGTCGCATGGGTATTTTACTCTATATTCACATGGGTATTTTACTCTTTTATTTCTATAGTCACATGGGTATTTTACTCTTTTATTTCTATAGTCACATGGGTATTTTACTCTTTCATTTCTATAGTCGTATGGGTATTTTACTCTATATTCACATGGGTATTTTACTCTTTTATTTCTATATTCACATGGGTATTTTACTCTTTTATTCCTATATTCACATGGGTAATTTACTCTTTTATTCCTATATTCACATGGGTATTTTACTCTTTTATTCCTATATTCACATGGGTATTTTACTCTTTTATTCCTATATTCACATGGGTATTTTACTCTTTTACTTCTATATTCACATGGATAATTTACTCTTTTATATCTAAATTCACATGGGTATTTTACTCTTTTATTTCTATTGTCAACAACATTTATCATTAACTGAACATAAACCACTGTCATTGATCCAACTCCATGGGTTTTAAATCAGGGTCTTAGAACAGTGTCTCCTCACCTTTCTGAGCCACGGCACATATTTTACAAAAGAAAAATCACAAGGCACACCACCAAACAAAAATGTCACAAGAAGTAGATTTTGAAATATAACGCAAATCTAGTCTCAATTTACTTTGTGTTCAACTAAACAGGCCCAGGTTTCACACTAAGCTGTCTGACGGATTGAGAGCCGTATAATAGAGGCATATGCCCCCCTCCCCAACCTGATTTGCGGGTCCGCGTATCACTAGTGAGGGGGGCTTTATCAACAGAACGCACCGGTTCACTTTCATTTTCACTTTGAAAAGGAAAAGAATTGTTGTAGAGTGGATTATTGACGCGTGCAGTCGTATTTATCTGTATCACTGCACTCGCTTAAAGTACCAATCTGGTGAAACTGGATAATCTTCCATGGTACACTTAATATGCCGCAGCACAGTGGTTGGGAAACACTGTTGTAGAAGATAACGGTGTTTCCGTGTTCACTACGGAGCCTCTGAACGTCCAAATGGGTCATATCTGATGACCATGAAAAGAGGACAAACTGTATTTTACACCAATAATTTACATGGATTGATAGGATTACTGGATCGACAGGTATTAAACATTTTAGATCAGTAGATGGTTTTGGTCGATGGTGGATGTTTGGGTCTTTATGGGTTAAATTCTGACTGAATTCGTAGCTTGAATTTGTAGAAAATCAGGTTTGAAGATATGGTGTACATGGCCGTGTCATCAGCATACAGTTGAACACAAAATCATTTCCAGCAGTAGAAAAGAAAAGTATCTGATTACCATGAAAAGATGACAAACTGCATTTTACACCAATTATTTACATGTATTGATAGGATTAATGAATCAGAAGTTATTAAACATTTTATTCTGGTAGATAATTTTGGCTGCCAGTAGATGTTCGGGTCTTTATGGGTTAAAAGTATTACTAACGTAGATCTTTGCATTCATACATGAGGCTGAAGATCACGAGTCCAGTATTAGTTACACATTAAGTTTATGATTTGAGATTTATTATAAAGTGTTACTCTAATCTGTAATGTGATCAATATTTTAGATAAACAGTGAAATATTTTCAATCAACAGCAGATTTAATGAAAAGAACAATGTTCGGTACATTTGAACAATATACTTCATAAACTGTCTCAGGACCCAAAAAAAAAAGGGTCGGATGAATGTTTTATTTTATTTTTCTTTCTTTTTTCCGTTTTTTTCTTACAGGAGGACAATTTCTCCATGTTTCATGAAACAAAACAAGTCTAAGAAGTCTCATATGAAAAGAGGATTCTTAGAGTTTTGTGGTTTTTCTATAGTCACATGTGGGGTGTGGATATTAAGAGTTGGGGATGGGAGGGAACAGACTATAACCTGAAAGAAGAACGGAAGAAACTGAACAAGATGAACTAGAGGTTTTCTTCTTCTTCTGGGTTCTCCTTTAGTTTGAGAATTACAAATACCTGCCTCGAATCTGCAGACTAAAACTAAAATACTAAACGTTACGAACAGAAACAAGTTTATGGTTAATATCATTTAATGTTAAACTGAGAAATTCAACTGTAGAAGCTGAATTGAGCATCTACATGAACCAATATATACTTTTTTTTTTTTTTTTTTTCATTTTTATAGAAGTTGAGGTGTTTTCAATTTACTATTTTTGTTTTAGCTAGAATTCATAAAACATAAACCACATGCTTAGCTCATCTGTGACTGTAAAAATCGAGTTTTTTGGGGAAAATATCGGTATCTGATATCGGGGAAAATATCGGTGTCTTGTATCGGGTCCTACATAAACCTCTCAGATATAACAAGTAACAAAAACGACATGCCAGCTAAAATGTTACCACCAGCCTGAATCGAAATTGAAAATCGAGTTTTTTGGGGAAAATATCGGTATCTGGTATCGGGGAAAATATCAGTGTCTGGTATCGGGGAAAATATCAGTGTCTGGTATCGGGGAAAATATCGGTGTCTGGTATCAGGTCCTATATAAACCTCTCAGATACAACAAGTAATGGAAATGACATGCTGGCTAAAATGCTACCACCAGCCCAAATCGAAATCGAAAATGGAGTTTTTGGGGGAAAATATTGGTATCTGGTATCAGGGAAAATATCGGTGTCTGGTATCGGGGAAAATATCGGCGTCTGATATTGGGCCCTACATAAACCTCTCAGATACAACAAGTAACGGAAGTGACATGCTGGCTAAAATGCTACCACCAGCCCGAATCAAAATTGAAAATCAAGTTTTTTGGGGAAAATATTGGTATCTGGGAAAATATTGGTGTCTGGTATCGGGCCCTACATAAACCTCTCAGATATAACAAGTAACAGAAACGACATGCCAGCTAAAATGCTACCACCAGCCCGAATCGAAATCGAAAATTGAGTTTTTGGGGGAAAATATTGGTATCTGGTATCGGGGAAAATATCGGTGTCTGGTATCGGGCCCTACATAAACCTCTCAGATACAAGTAACAGATTGTATTGGCATTCTGAGGGTATCTTTAAACCAAAATGAATGTCTCTGAATCCAAAGTCAACCAAATCTTGTACAAATACTGAACTTTCTTCATATAAAATGTTGGCTTTGTAAAAGGATTTTAGCTCAAACATGTATTGGGCGGATCAGATTTTTCCCTAAATGTGGATACAACCATAGAAACAAAATGGTGTTCGGTTTGTTGTAGCCCAGAAAAGACATTACAACATATTTTATGATGGTTTTTTTCATGTTAAGTTTGTCCCTAACATACTTAGGGAAAGACTAAATATGTCGGATAAGTGTATACAGACCTACCAGTATCAACACAAAAGTAAATAGTATTTTTTTTTTTTTTTTTTTACAGCTCCTCACATCTCTCTGCATCTATTAATTCAGCCTTTTAAAGTGAGACAGTCTAAGAAACAACTACAATTTGGATCTATTTTTGAGTCGAATCCAATCACAGATGTTGTTGAGTCATGTGGTTCATGCTGTTTCCTAGTCTGCAGATTCTGAGAATGGAAGTGGAGGGTACTTTGGGGTACTTTGTGGTACCTTTTTGGGCTCGGGGACATTATTGTACATCAGGAGGGGTCTGTCAGGGTCGGGTCGGGTCAGGTCGGGGGATTTAAGGGGAGTTTTGACTGTAAACTCTCAGCACCACAGTGGCAAAGCAGGAGGACGGGGTCACGGTGTTCTGACCCCACTCCAAGGGACAAAGGGGCTCTATCTCTATTCATAGTGTCTTAAAGAGGAAATCAACCCGAAAAACACAAATCACACACGGGAAAGTGTACGGGACGCAACAACAACATGATGTATTAAATGTTAGCTTTGTTTTTAACCAGAGATTTGATCTTACACCCACACAGATCTGTAAATTAGGGCTGTGCAATATGGTCAAAAAATGCTAATTATGCTTTTCTTTTGCAACATTACAGCAATTGCAACTTTGTTTGTTTATTTCTAAAAATATACAGGGTGACACAAAAAAGCAGGAACTTTTTAACAATCCAATAAAACCAAGAGTGATGGAAGAAAAATATTTTATTCATAGTAATTAAAACCTTAAAACATGCCATTTAAGAAACAATGATAGAATTTTCATTTTTTAGAAATTACAGGGTGACCCAAAAAAACGGGAATTTTTGAAGTGCGTATTGGCAGACATGAGCAAGTGGCAGCACTGCGAGACAGTGACCTTGAGCAAGTAAACACACCCCCATTTTAGTAACCATCGGCGGCTGTGTGAGAATTGTTCGGTAACCGTGTGATCTCAAGATTCGGTAACGTTCCCTGGCCCCCTAGATCGCCAGATTTGTCCGTTTGTGATTTTTTCTTGTGGGGCTATCTCAAGAGTAAAGTGTACACGACTCGACCAAGAACTCCGGATGAGTTAAAACAGAGAATTCAGGAGGAAATTCACAGTATCCCAGCTGAGATGTTGCAGCGGTCAATGAGGAATCTCAACAGCAGATTTCAAGAATGCATTCGTACAGGAGGACGCCATTTACAGGAAGTAATTTTTTTTTTAAAATGAAAATTCCATCATTGTTTCTTAAATGGCATGTTTTAAGGTTTCAGTTACTATGAATAAAATATTTTTCTTCCATCACTCTTGGTTTTATTGGATTGTTAAAAAGTTCCCGTTTTTTTGTGTCACCCTGTATTTACAAAATAAAACATGGTAAAACTGATTTCTTTAATTAGATTATACACTGTAAATAGGGTTTGAACCATATTGGTGCATTAATCTACATCTCTTTATACAACAAAGTCCAATGACTGCAACAAGGACTTCGTGGTGCATTCAAGTTCGGGTGGTTCACAATATGATGGTAGAAGTAAAAGTTTTCTAAATTATGCCAGATCGTATTTTGCCTTGTTCCTATTCCTATTGTGAACATCTGTACCAAAAATTGAGCCAATAGGATGCCACAATTTTTATTGTTCTACATAAGAATGCGTAACTTTCACAGAAACATAACTTGAACAATACGAAGATAAATCTGCTCATTAATAATCTCTCCCAGTACTTATGTTACATGTGTTACAACATTAGAACAGTTCAAACACTATATTCCATGTATGATGACTTTGTTCTCTTTGATACTTTATCTCTGTGTCCTTGCACAACGCGGAGCAAAAATTGCTTTTGGTCTTCATTTCGCACAGATTGTTGACAGCGTTTCTCTGCACTGTCACTGATGACCTTCACGGAATAGACTATTTGTCGCAGATTCTCGTCTGTGAGAATGGACCTCACATCATCAGGGTTACTTGTGCTGTTAATTTGGCCTTCAGTAAGAACTTCAAAGAAATGGACTGAGGCTAGAGATGGTACACTCTCAAAAATAGAGGTACGAGATCAGAACATCTATGTACCTATAAGTACATTTTTTTAAGAATGTTCTCTCAAAAGTACAGTATTGGTCTTTAGGAGGCCAGAATTGCACCTTTAGACTATGAAAAAGGGTCCAAAGTTATGTAAAGTACAAATTTGTACGATAATGTACCCTGCAGCATTAAAAAATGTGTGTACACTCTCAAAAATAGAGGTAGCAGCTTGTACTTAAAAGGGTACAAATGCTTGTCGCTGGGGGTGTACTTTTTGGAGAGACATTTCCGTACCCTTTCGAAATGGTCCATTTTTGTACCTTAAGTACTTTACATAGAAAGAAAACTCTCCTATAGTTGATAATGCCATGATGTTTAACCCTTTCATGCATGAATTATGAGAACCTTAATCACAATTTTTTTCCTGAGTGTTTTTATCCCTCTTTAGGCATAAAAATAATAATTCTATTGATGTTTGTTAGCCAATTTTTATGGAGTTACAAAAATGTCTACTCAGCTGGACACCATGCATTTAGTTTTAGAACCAAAGAAACATGTATTTACTGATATACTGTGTGAAAACTATGAAATAAAAAACATTTTTAATGCTGCTAATATGATGTTTTCTCACATTTTAACATACCTGCATGGAGATAACGTGCAAAAAAAAAAAAAAAAAACCTGTTAATTACAGTCTAAAAACAATTGGCTTTTTTTTTTTACTCTCAAACATCTTACTGCAGATCAGGTTCATCTAGAACAGCAAAGTTACCATAATGGTATGAATTGCAGTGTATGGGATGATGCATAAATGTCCACTGTGTTGGCTGATATGGAACTAAAACAACAAAATCCATGACTATACAAGAGAACACTTTTGAACAACTGTCCACTGTAGTGACCAGTGTGCATGAAAGGGTTAAAGTTTGAACTGGTGGCCTAATTGAGAAAAAAACAAACAAACAAACAAAAAAAAAAAAACGGCATAGGCAAGAGACGACATCAAGACATGGAGGTGTGAATGAAAACTTGATAAAACAGATTATGGCGATAATCAGAGGTTCTAATAAGCTAAATAAATGATTAGGCTATTATCATTGAGCTAATTGGGCTATTAGATTAAAACACAAATTATTATTAAATATAATATAGAGTAATTACAGTATGATATATAATAAATAATGTGCTAAGCCTAATGTTTGAACTATAATTAGTCCTACTGTTCAGTTCTCCTAGCCTATAGCCTATTCTCATGGTCTACACACATTTTTCAATGCTGCAGGGTACCTTATAGTACACATTTGTACTTTGCATAACTTTGGACCATTTTTCATTGTCTAAAGGTGCAATTCTGGCCTCCTAAAGACCAATATTGTACTTCTGAGAGAACTTTCTTAAAAAATGTACTTATAGGTACATAAATGATCTGATCTCATACCTCAATTTTCGAGAGTGTAGACCATGAGAATAGGCTATAGGCTAGGAGAACTGAACAGTAGGCCTAATTATAGTTTAAACATTAGGCTTAGTGCATTATTTATTATATATCATACTATAATTACTCTATATTATATTTAATAATAATTTGTGTTTTAATTTAATAGCCCATTTAGCTCAATGATAATAGCCTAATAATTTATTTAGCTTATTAGAACCTCTGATTATCTCCATAATCTCTGTTTTATCAAGTTTTCTTTTTTTTTTTTTCTTTTTATGGGCTCAGCTGGCTGACAGGCAGCTGTCTGTACCGATAAGGCAGCTGCCGACACCAACTGTACTCCCAGTCATCATTTCCCATTTTTCTAACACCTTTGCTTGTGTATCCTCTTTTATTTGGACATTTTATCAGGGAGTATCTCACACTACTTTTTTTTTTTTTTCCTACTTGTCTAGTCCAGCGTCCTAACAGCAGAATGGTAGTCTGAACAAATTTGCTTTGCCAAGGGTAACTTCATAAAGTTTTTTATCAAGTTTTCATTCACACCTCCATGTCTTGATGTCGTAGCTTGCCTATGCCGTTATTTTTTATTTTTATTTTTTTTTCTCAATTAGGCCACCGGTTCAAACTTTAAACATCATAGCATTATCAACTATACAAGAGTTTTCTTTCTATGTAAAGTACTTAAGGTACAAAAATGGACCATTTCGAAAGGGTACTGAAATGTCTCTCCAAAAAGTACACCCCAAGCGACAAGCATTTGTACCCTTTTAAGTACAAGCTGGTACCTCTGTTTTTCAGAGTGTAGTTGTACTGTTCTTGTGGACGAGTCTTTTGAGCATCTTCCCAGGGCGTCTTTCGAGATTTCTCCGCATTGCCTCCTTTTCTTCAGCATCAATGCGAGCATCGAAAAACGCCTGGGCGACGAGTTCTTCTGACAGACACCACAAATGTCGTCCAGTGCTCTTCAGGGCGGCATCTGCAATGCTTTTATCCGGCTATAGATGCAAACTCTGGATCGAGTCCAAATCATCCTTTGGAGCATGTGTTGCCAGGGAAGCCTCATGCCAGTACATTATGTAGATGAAACAGGCGTGAAAAAGTGTGCCATCCCTAAATGTGCAGCAACTGACTCCATTTTTGGTCCAGATGCGTCTAATATCAATTAGAACAAGGCAAAAAGTGATCTGGCAAAATTTGGCGAAAGTTAATTTTGTGAACCACCCTAATTCAGGAAGAAGATTGTGTTAACCGTACTTTCCGGACTACTGGCCACACCCACCCCGTGTCCAACTTTTCACCATCGATTCATTGATGCCAAGCTTACGTGCAGCAGCTCTATTTTTGTCTTCGACAGCCGGCTCGATCGTTAGCCTGGAAAACATAAATTGGCCGCATCATTTTTAAGCCGTGGGTTTACAAAGTGTGGAAAAAAGTAGCAGCTTATCGACCGGAAATTATCGTATACTGTATGTAGCTTTTTAAATTTGATCCTAAAACAAAAACAATATGATTATATAATTAATTTCTACACAAGCAGATTTAAAACATTCGACAAAATGTTTTATTTGATGGAAGATATTCACCGATTTCCCCTCTGGGTCTTCGTTAAAGACATATAGCATCACGAGTATATTTAATATCAATAAATTCTGCCATTTTCTGTTACGGAAAAGGATTACATTAAAAAGTCTACAATGTTGTTGTACAGCAGATCCCCACGTACTAGTATTACTTAAGTATTTTTTATTTTTTTTAGCAATTAAATATTATATATGAAGTCATACATACATTTTCATATCTACAGTTCAATATAGTAGAATGTTCGGGTACAACTTCACCTCCTTCCAAGGTGCATGGAGAAGGAAAAAGGTCAAAGTCTCCACAGGGACTTGTATTATAGAACAACTTTATTAAAGCTGCACCACAAACTCATTATTTAATGTGAGGACACTGATAAAGGCCACGAGCCAAAACACAATAATCTAGAAAATCTATTTACAGTAGTGCTATTTTTCTTTTCTGGCTAAAAATAAAATAAATAAATGGCCTTTGAGAATAGATAGGGAAGAGCACTAATCTTGTTTTATAGATTTAGCAGAAAAACAGCAATCCATCTAAATCACAGGTGTCAAACATGAGGCCCGGGGGCCAAATCCGGCCCGCCAAAAAGGGTCCAGTCCGGCCCTTGGGATCGATTTGTGAAATGCAAAAACTACACTAAAATATTAACAATTTTTTTTAGTTCAGGTTCCACATTCAGACCAATTCAATCTCAAGTGGGTCAAACCAGTAAATACTATCATAATAACTTATAAATAATGACAACTCCAAATTTTTCTGTAAATATTTTTATGTATTTACACTAAAACAAAGTATAATTTTGCAAAAAAATGTGAATAACCTGAACAAATATGAACAACCTGAAATGTCTTAAGAGAAGTAAGTACAATTTTACCAATATTCTGCCTGATATTAAATATTTTGTGTATTTGTAGATCCACTGTGATCTGAACGTTATAATGTACATGTGGAAATGATAAATTGTTAAAATTACAGTTTTTTTTTTTCACTCTGTTCATGTTATTCACATTGTTTGAGAGGATAGTTTGCAGATGTAAACCTTTTCATAATGTAAATTTACTTTTTTTGCTCTAAAACGTAGAGAAAAGTTTGAAGTTGACATTATTTATATATTATTACGTTATATTGTTATATATTATTTTACTGGTTGGGCCCACTTCAGATCAAATTTAGCTGAATTTGGCCCCTGAACTAAAATGAGTTTGACACCCCTGATCTAAATAATTTTTGATATATTGCCCAGTCCTAAATGTATGAAAACGATCCAAAAGACTGGCATCGTAGAAGTAAGATCTGTTATTTTAAAGAATAAAAACATCTCACACATCACATTTATTAGCTTATTACAAAGAATTCACTTATTTTTATACACAGATTATTTTTACATCACAGTACACTTAAAATGTATATAAACTATCATCTCTTTTGACATTGCAGAAAATTGCTATTGTTTGTGAAATACTAGGAGGCGATTACCCATAATGCCTCAGTTCTGACTTCAGTTGCAATTGTACAGCACACATATGATTTAAATGTTGAAAAAAAAATAACCTGTGAATTCTGTTTTAGGGTTGGTGTCCCCTTTAATTTTATATTTGTACTATTATTATTTTAGTCGTGATTGTTAATGGTGTCTGAACATATTCGTTGTTTTTTTTTGTTTTTTTTTCTTTCTTTCAGGATAGTACGTTTACATTTGCTGTGATTTAGATTTGAATTTTGTTTTCTTTACGTTCATTAAGTGCTATTTTACAAATCAGTTGGTTTGCTGCAGACGTTACGTGCGGCACAAAACAAGTCGTAGTTGATTTCAGTATTTTTAAAAAAGAATTTTGTTTTGACAGGAACAATTCTATGAACTTACATTGCCTTAAATATGAAGTGAAGTCTGTTACTGAAGCTTGCTTTCTGGTTGGATAAACCGCGTTAGTTTTACTGGTGCTTTGCTGTTCGTTTAGTGTAAACCAGTGTTTATGAAATCAGAGAAAACAGGAAAGGTTGGGCTGAGTAATCCGTGTATTATTCGTTCATTTGTTTTTCAATTTAAAACAAAAAAAAACAACAAAAAAAACACCTAATTTTTTTGTTTTTCATTTTTAAAACCACAATGAAAAACAGATAATGGTTTGTTTTCCATTTCCCGATTTTGTGCTCAAAATGAAAAATGGAAATAACAGATAACAACCGTTTCATCCGATTTTGCTATTTTCAATATAGTTAAGTTGTCTGACCCGGAAGTAGTCATTACTAGGGAAAAAATAAACAAACTGAATTTTCCGAATTAACGAGATACTGTTTTCTGAAAAAATGTAATATACTGTTTTCTGAATAATACCGTTTTCTGAAAAATTAATTTTTTGTGTGAATGCAATACGCTTCCGTACATATCAAACAGCTGCTTAATTATAGCCAAATATTCCTCCAGTCCGGCCATGATTCCGTTAGTTTATTTTTTCCCTAGTAACAACTACTTCCGGGTCAGACAACTTAACTATATTGAAAATAGCAAAATCAGATGAAACGGCCATTATCAGTTTTTTACATTTTTCATTTGAGCACAAAATCAGGAAATGGAAAAACAAACCGTTTTCAGTTTTTCATTGTGGTTTTGAAAATGAAAAACAAAAAAAACAACAAATGTTTCTTTTTGTTTTTTGATTGTTGGTTTTAAATTGAAAAACGAATGAACAAATGACACACAGATCCTGAGTTTATGATGTTTCTGAAAATAAAAATCTGTATTCGTCAGCGGGTTGAACCATAACATATTTAATTCATTAAGTGCATTATTCACCGAGTTTCATTATTAAATTGGAGGAAGTCATGTTTTTTTTTTTTCTTTTTGTTCTTTTGGGATCCGAAACATCAGATACATTTATAAAGCTCTTGATTTAACTTTTATGTGTCATTATTCATGTTCACAAGACTCTGAATAAGAGGAAAACGAACCCAAATTTGGCGTTGTCATATATTTTTCAACTCCACAAAGACGTTCTTATTAGTAACAGCAAGACTCTTTATTAACAATAGAAAATATGACCAATAAACAATATTTAGTGTTTTATAAATACTGTATCGGCCACTTGTTTCAACTTAGAATCATTTCAATGTAACACAAAATAATAGATTAGCCGCTAGCAGAAGCTTCATTCATATAAACAAAGTTTAAATCGGAAAACAGTGAAGATTAGACAGGGTTCATCATCATCAACTTCAGAACTTTTGCTCTTTTTTCATCTCGTTCATTGAGTTTTAACAGAAGAAAATTAATAATTGTAGTGTTGGGTCTGCTTAGTGTTAGCTTAGCACTAAAAAAGTTTTGTCGCGTTTTGTTTTATGAAATTATTTCTATCGTACTTCTCTGACTGTTAGCTTGTTTTTCATATTTGGGCCATTTAACTGTGTGTTGTTCGGATTGTTTTCTGTTCTGTTTTTTTGAGCTTTTAGCTGACGTTCTTCTGGTTGCGTGGATGTATAGCATGTGTATATTGTTAGAAACATCCCATAGCGTTACCATGGCAACACAGACGGAACTATGGCTGCCCCCAGTCCAAATTTAGTTTTCGTCTTTTGATATTTTTTCTTCTTTTCAGCTCTCACCCCATTTCTCAGCCTGAAAATGATTTTAGTATATTTTTAAAGTAATGCTTTTCTCAAGAAATTTGGACGTAAAAAATTATGAATATTTTTTTTTACTTCTAAGGAAATGCCTTAATTTCCCCTAGCTCGTATAGTTTTAAACCTAAATCGATGCTAAAGTCACGAGGAGATAAATCAAGTTCTTTATAAATTATATTTCTAACTAGTATCAAAGTTTTTCTGTGTTATTTTACAGCTGCAGTTGGAATTAGAAAAGTTCACATTTCTCATAAGTAACGTTTTTCTCAAGAAATTTCGGTGTTACGAACATCCGGGAGATTGATGTAGAAATGTCAGAATCATTACGAAATATACTGTTTCAGATCAAGTACAACTAAAATACAGGAAATTTAATCACTGCCTAAAAAAAAAATAAATGAATAAATGTTTTGAATGTGTATTGCATTCACACACAAAAAAAAAAAAACATTTGGCTCTGTTTTTCTGAATTAACAAGATACTGTTTTCTGAAAAATATTTAATTCGACTCTGTTTTTCTGAATTAATGAGATAATTTTCTCATTAATTGAGAAAAACAGAGCCGAATTTAATTTTTGTGTGAATTCAATATACTTCCGTATCAAACAGCTGCTTAATTATAGCAAAAATATTCCTCCAGTCTGGCCATGATGCCGTTTATTTTTTCCCTAGTAACGACTACTTCCGGGTCAGACAACCTAACTGTATTGAAAATAGCAAAATAGGATTAAACGGTCGTTATCAATCTGTTTATCATTCGTTCATTCGTTTTTCAATTTAAAACCAATAATCAAAAAAAAAAAAAGACTGCTCGTTTTTTTGTTTTTCATTTTCAAAACCACAATGAAAAACGGACAACGGTTAATTTTTCCATTTCCCAATTTTGTGCTCAAATGAAAAATGAAAATAACGGAAAACGACCGTTTCATCCGATTTTGCTATTTTCAATATAGTTAAGTTGTCTGACCCGGAAGTAGTCATTACTAGGGAAAAAATAAACAAACGAAATTTTCCGAATTAACGAGATACTGTTTTCTGAAAAAAATAAAATTCGGCTCTGTTTTTCTGAATTAATTAATTCAGAAAAACAGAGCCGAATGTGTTTTTTTTTTTTCTGTGAATGCAACACACTTCCGTATCAAACAGCTGCTTAATTATAGGAAAATATTCCTCCAGTCCGGCCATGATTCCGTTTGTTTATTTTTTCCCTAGTAACGATTACTTCCAGGTCAGACAACTTAACTATATTGAAAATAGCAAAATCGGATGAAACGGTCATAATCCGTTTTTTCCATTTTTCATTTGAGCACAAAATCGGGAAATGGAAAAATGAACCGTTTTCAGTTTTTCATTCTGGTTTTGAAAATGAAAAACAAAAAAACAAGTCTTTTTTTTTTTTTTTGGTTTTAAATTGAAAAACAAATGAACAAATGATATACAGATTATTATCCATTTTTTCCATTTTTAATTTGAGCACAAAATCAGGAAATGGAAAAACAAAACATTTTCTGTTATTCATTGTTTTGTTTTTTTTTTCCATTTTTTTGTTTTTTGGTTTTTAATTAAAAAAACGAATGAATGAATGATACACGAATTTGATCACCTGTATAAAATCAGTTTAACACAGAATTACTGACGGTGTATAATGTTTCGGAAGTTTATGACGTTCAGTATTTGAGAGAACATTTTACCTCTAGTGTGTCCGATGTTGAAGGCTCTCCCTGTTCTCAGATGGTTTCATAAATACTCCAGTTTTTTTTGTTTTGTTTTTGTTTTTCTTGTGTTTTTTTTTTTTTTAAACATAGCAGACTTTGTGTAGGAAAACCGTCGGAGCACTGAGGACCTCGGCTTTGACGTGTTTCATCTTTTCAGAGATATGCTAACGCAGCTGTGAGGCTATTTGTGCTTAACTGTCACTGTTCAAAGTGAAGGATCTTTTTGTATTTTACTGTTCGGTGTTTTTGTAGCACAAAACTATACAGAAAGGACTTGAAGAGGGCTGAATGCTCCAGTTTAACGTCTGTTCGCTCTGTACAGACTTTTTGTTCCAATAATACACTTCTGTAAAGTTTCGATCATCATTTAAAAGTCTGACCTCTTATCTGTTATTCTCGGTGTATAAATAAAAACTCTTACAAAGGTAGGTATTGTTACCTCTGTGTATCAGAAGGCGATTGTTTCATTCGTTTACATTTTACAGACCACATGAATGTCAAAGAAAAAAAACAAAAAACTGTTAAATCCAAATCTATGAAGAAAAAACATACGATGTTGATGTTGTTGTTATGACTATTATCGCTATCAAAAGACAAAAGCAGTGTCGCATTAGTGTTTCTTTGCCGTGTGGGAGACTGTCTGGTATGTATCTATGTAAAACTTGTGGACTGCATATTTTGCTTGCAGCCGGAGTCGTAAAACCAAACAGCGCCGAAGACATTTAACGCTAACTTAAAACCAGAAATCCCACCTCAACTATAGAGCGTGACGTATCCTCTTTAATTCGTTTTGTCATCCAAATGCACCCTTTTAGCAATTTATTTCCTCTAACATTGGCCTTAAAACAGAGCTGTTTGCGTCACATGACTCCGGCTGCAGCTGAATAAATTTACTCGTTCCTGTTCTGCACATCGCAGACCGGACTTACGTGCTAGCTGGCTTGTTGTCAATGCATAGAACATTTTTGCTGAAGCTTGAATTTTAAATTGTATATTTTTCTCTGCATATGAAATGAATAAATAATCAATGGCAGTAAGTAACTGTTTGTTTTTGTGGTTTAGCCTTGACATTGGGTTGCACTGTTTAATAGAGCTCAGAGCCTTAAAGGGGTCATGTTTAGTATTTTATCCTATAAAGACTCGGTGTTACTTTTGTGGTAGTTCCAAAATGATTTTTTTCTCTCTATTTAACCAATCTTAAGTGATTTATCACCATTTATTATAATACAGGGTGACCCAAAAAAACGGGAACTTTTTAACAATCCATTAAAACCAAGAGTGATGGAAGAAAAATATTTTATTCATAGTAATTGAAACCTTAAAACATGCCATTTAAGAAACAATGATGGAATTTTCATTTTTTAAAAATTACTTCCTGTAGATGGCGTCCTCCTGTACGAATGCATTCTTGAAATCTGCTGTTGAGATTCCTCATTGACCGCTGCAACATCTCAGCTGGGATACTGTGAATTTCATCCTGAATTCTCTGTTTTAACTCATCCAGAGTTCTTGGTCGAGTCGTGTACACTTTACTCTTGAGATAGCCCCACAAGAAAAAATCCCAAACGGACAAATCTGGCGATCTAGGGGGCCAGGGAATGTTACCAAATCTTGAGATCACACGGTTACCGAACAATTCTCGCACAGCCGCCAGTGGTTACTAAAATGGGGGTGTGTTTACTTGCTAAAGGTCACTGTCTCGCAGTGCTGCCACTTGCTCATGTCTGCCAATACGCACTTCAAAAATTCCTGTTTTTTTGGGTGGTCACCCTGTACAAGTACGTAGTAACCATTGGCGGCTGTGCGAGAATTGTTCAGTAACCGTGTGATCTCAAGATTCGGTAACGTTCCCAGTTATGATTAAGTTATGATCACAGCTAAAAATCGTTTTGAATATGCAGTTGTGTGCAGTGACATTAGACTTTTTGCATTTTTGCTTTTAATACTGAGACATTTAAAATGTCTTGTGCACCATATAAAGGGGTCATATTTTGCTCAACCCACTTTTATTAGTCTTTGGTTCATTTATTTGTGTATGTGGACCCTAATACTTTAAAAAGTTTGAATTTGAACCCTCCAGGTGCTGCAAAGTTACCTTTATATTAATTTTGGGCAAAAATCAAGTGGATTTCTACAACCTGTTTTAATTCCGTCTTAATTTTTTACATTTTATAACTAGTTACGTCACGACATTTGCACATATAAGGTCCAGACTTCTGACGAACATTTCTCAACATAATTGTTTGTCAGCAGCAGCGGTTGTAGTCCATACTGAAAATATGTCCAAACTTCAAGTCGATTAACCTAAAATGTTCCGTTGTTAGTTGAACAGGACAGAGCAGCACAGCCAACAGCCTGGAGGGGGAGGGGCATGAAGTGGCTCATGTGCATTTAAAGGGCCAGCGCTCAAAACGACCTGGTGTCCTCAGTGTAAGCTTGTCGTTCTATAAATATCTGCTGGTGCTCTGGCTGCAGGGCCACTCTGAGTGTGAGTGTAGTTATGCCACTGTGTTAAACAACAAAACTACTGAACATTTACCAGAGAAGTTCTACGGTGCATTAACACACATCTGATTACAGCTGTTTTAAACTATAAGTGCATGAGTAAGTAAATATACAGCGGTGTGTAAAAATATTAGAACACTTGTCAAATCTTAAGAAACTGGTGGTTTATTTGTTCCCAGAGCCTGAATTTCACTTTTTTGTCACTGCAAAAGGTAAAGGCAAAGGTACTGAGCAGTGGCGGCTGCTCGTCTTTCAGACAGGGGAAGCTCATTGTCGGCTTACATTAAAAAAAAATTGTCATGTTAATGAAACATAAATTCAGCCCTCTGTTCCTTTTTAAAAAGAATGGTCAGTGAGCTTATGGTACCAAGTAGGCGTCTTTTCCAGGGACTTGATAGTTAGTTCACTCCAACCTATAGCCAACAGTATGACTGATTTAACTGTCAACAAAACGATATTACACTCAAACAAGAAATGATTAAATTATGCAACTGAAACAAGAAAACATTGAAATAATGTTAAATTGAAACAAGGAAGTACAATGAGTGTGTTTTATTTACAGTGCAAGAAATGAACAAGTAATTTCGTAGTGGTTTCTCTCTTGATTTCACAGCAGAATGTGCGACGGTATTAAACTGAACTGTGTCAGTGAAGGAGTAGATCTGAAAACAGCTGTCAATCAAACAGGATTCAGCCTTTCGACCGATCCTCCAATCAGCACGTGGGATTCTGGCATCCAGCCCAGCTGAGCTCCGCCCCCAGCTCCATTCACCCCCAGAGACGCCGAGCATCTGGGGGCGGGACAACATGGTGGCATTTATCCAATTAGCGTCCAGTTTTGAGGCAATGAAAAAAACTGTTCCACTCAGTCCCATTGAAGTGCATGGACTCTGAGCGTCTACGGACAAATGCACTGAGCAGAGATCGTATGAGAAAACAGCGCAACGGGAATGGATGAGAAGTGAACAACATTGAGTCCGCTGATTTGTGATAAAGTTGATTCTGAACAAACTCATCTTTGAGATGAACGTGTTCTAACACATTTGTAGTCAATGAAATGTCAACACAACCGTACATATTTAACCATTTAATTTTCATAATTTTAGGGGAAGCTGAGTTTCTCTTGCAGTCTATGAGAAATCACCTCTGTTTAAATCTAAAATTCTCTGAAGAACTGCACTTGAACCTTCTTGATTTATTGTCGAATGGTTGAATTACTTTGCAGATACAGGGTGGGGAAGCAAAATTTACAATATTTTGAGGCAGGGATTGAAAGACAGTGTATGACCAATTAGTTTATTGAAAGTCATGAGAATTTATTTGCCACAAGAAAATTGACATAATAGAAAATGTTTTTATTCTATGTGTCCTCCTTCTTTCTCAATAACTGCCTTCACACACTTCCTGAAACTTGCTCAAATATTCGGGTGACAACTTCTCCCATTCTTCTTTAATAGTATCTTTAAGAAAGTCGACATTGCTGTGTGATGTTCTATTGGTAGCATGTTCTAAAATGCCCCAAATAGCAGAATCCAGAGGGTTTAGATCTGGGCTAGAAGGCGGCCATAAACATGATTCCCAAAAATTGCTAAAGTTGGATTTGTTGCTGTTGTCAACAAGTGTTTTGGTGTTCTTGTGTAAGATTTTAACTTCAAATCATATTTTACTGCATTTCTAACGCTCTTGTTGTTTACCTCAAGTTCAATTGCCATTTTTCTCATGGATTTGGTTGGATCCTTTAGGATTTTGGATTTGAAAGCTTTAATAAAAGCTTTGGTACGTTTTTTTGTTGCTTCCTCCACTTCCAGACTTTCTCGTAATAGTTTTGCTCATAGTCATTCTCTTCTTTCCATTATAAACAGTCTTTATGGACACTCCAACTATTTTTGAAATCTCCTTTGGTGTGACGAGTGCATTCAGCAAATCACACACTCTTTGACGTTTACTTTCCTGATTACTCATATGGGCAAAAGTTTGTGAAAAGGTATGGATAATAGTGTTAGGTATGATTATGACATCAATATATGTTTGGTTTCAAAACAACTGACGTAGTGCCTGCTGAGAAAAAACAACTAAATGTTCATTGTAAATTTTGCTTCCCCACCCTGTATTGACACTTGCTCTTCATAATAACCTAATAATAATAATAGACTACATAAAACCAGATCAGGCCAACAGGAATAAGGACAGTAGAAAGGAAAAGTTGATGTATTATTATATTTGGTGGATGCTTTTATCCAGTCTCATAAAGGGTACTGGTATTAAAGTGTTGCATGATCAGATTATGATAGAATAGAGAATACATCTAGTTCGCTGCAGTGAAGTTTCCTCTCAGGATACATCTTTGCAGTAAAGTTTGGCAGATAACGGCTTCTTTCTTCATAGTGATAATGGTCAGCCTACACACGTCAAGTGGACTGACTTGATGTACAAACACAAAAGAGTAAATGGAGGACGAAGAGGAGGAAGAAGAGTGTGGGAGATCTGAATGAATCAATGAAAAACGGTTTTATAGCTGCACAAAAAAATCAATTACCGTCATAGGAACACAGCAGGTTTTAAAAGCTTAATACAAACATGAGAATCCTCTGCATGTCTGATCCTTTTAGACTGAGTCGCGGCCTGTTTTCTGAAATGTATAGTCATTGTGTTTGTCTCCCATCCCACACATACTCATGTTAACACAACTGTTGTACAGCGAAATGTTGTAAATGGAATAACAGCTCTATTCAGATTCAGGTTGGATATTTAATGGGTCTCCATGTGGGCTTTTGTGTGCAAACATTGAAAACAGTGTCATTTGTCCATCTGAGGAGCAGAATAAAAGTATGGCCATGCGTAGGAATAGTTTCATAACCAGACCCTCCTACACCTGTTCAGTAAAAAAAAAAAAAAAAAGGTAGAATAGTTACTCAGTTCTCAGTGTCCATGAGTTTGACCTATTTTTGTATCATTAACCAAACTTTGCTGCAATATTTGCAAATGGGTCTTAGGAAAATGGCCAAAGAAGCATATATGATCACAGCTATCAAGTATTAGTCTGTCAGTTTGTTTATTTATTTCAGTTTATTCTTAGTTAGTTGTAAAGGTAGTTCAGTTCAGTTCATATTTGATTTACAAATCATTTAAAATATGTATACAAGTTGTATTCATAATTTCCAGCAAGATATGATTTTGTAAAAAGGGTAACCCCAGAAGCGATCCATTGCCCAAAACATTAAGCAAAACACTACAAATTATGATGAAAACAATCCCTATTTCTACCTAAGCTAAAACCAAACCCTTGCTCTAAAAACGACCCTAAGGTAATTCCAGTAAATACAGACAGTATAGAATTTAGACAGTATCAACACATCAGGCACATGAGGCAAAAAAATACAATAACAAAGACTTAAATTAAATTAGTTTAGTTTATTTTTATTTAGTAATTTATTTTTACTTCGGGTGCCTTGAAGAGCATTATAGAAATCCAATCAATTATGATTATTATGATTATGATTATTATGATTATTATGATTATTATGATTATTATTATTATTTACTCAGTCCCTCCAGAAAAACACAGCCAAAAATCTGATTATGTGATGGAACATGCAGGGTTTTTAATGTGATTTTATGAGGTGAAATTGCGGGAATTAGCAAAAAAATTTGCAAAGATATGTGGGAACTAGAAAAACATGTTTTAATGAAAAAAAAAAAAAAGATTCTTCTCCCACACCCTGTACACAGACTTGAATTAAATTAGTTTGGTTTAGTTTTATTTATTAATTTATTTTTAGTTATGTAATGTAAAGCACTTGGGGTACCTTGAACCTTGAAGAGCATTATAGAAATCCAATTTTTATTATTATTATTATTATTATTATTATTATTATTATTATTGTTTACTCAGTCCCTCCAGAAAAACACGGTCAAAAATCTGATTATGTGATGGAAAATGCAGGGTTTTTATGTGATTTTATGAGGTGAAATTGCAGGAATTTGCAAAAAATTTGCGAAGACGTGTGGGAACTAGAAAAACATGTTTTAATGCAAAAAAAAAAAAAAAAGATTCTTCTCCCACACCCTGTTATAACTAGACTACTACTAAATGAAAAAGCTCTAATTATGTCCTATGATAAGCAGTAAGCATCCACTACCTCACAGAAAGTGCTGGTTCTGTTTTATTTCTTTATTTTCTAATCTAAAGATGTATAAATCCACTATAATAACAAAATATAGAACATTATCTGAATAAGTGAAGTAATCTTAAAAATACAAGAAAGAAAAACCTGTAAAATAAACAGTGAAATTTCTGTTAACCCTTTCATGCACGAATTATGAGAACCTTAATCAAAATTTTTTCCTGAGTGTTTTTATTGCTCTTTAGGCATGAAAAAAAAAAAAAAGTGATAGAAAATTTTCTTCTGAAAAATAAATGAAAAAATAAATAAATAAAATAAAAGTCATTAAAAAATATATAAAAATACATTAAAAAAGCAATAACGACAAAAAAATTCTTATGAATCTATTTTTCATGAAGTTGCAAAAATATCCACTCAGCTGGACACCACACGTTTAATTTTTGACACACAGAAACATGTATTTACTGATAAATTGTGTGAAAACTGTGGGGAAGGCTTGTGATTCTGGGGGTTTATCCTCAGGAGAGATCTACATAATGTTACCAATTCATGTCAGAAAAGATATGTAGTGTCTTAAAATTTTAATAAAGATATGTGTAAAAAAAAAAAAAAATGAAAGAAAAAAACAACGAAAAGAACAACAAAACCATGAATATACAAGAGAACAGCTGTTGAATAGCTGTCCACTGTAGTGATCACTATGCATGAAAGGGTTAAATTACAGATTTTTTTTTTTACAGTGTATGATCGCACAATCGCGTTTTTTTGAAGGGACTGATTACTTGAGTGGTGCGTTTTCAGCTGGGGTGCCGATAAGGTGGTGGTGGTGGGGGGGGGGGTTGTGTAAACATGACAAATTCATAGGGTCCAGTATTTGTGGGGGGGGGCATAAATAAGTGGAGGGGGTCCGGTGGATACAGGTTAGAACAGGGGTGTCAAACATGTGGGCTCATGACCCCCTCCCGGGGGTCAAATGCGGCCTGCCAAAGGTTCCAATTTGGCCTGCAGGATGAATTTGTGAAATGCAAAAATTACACTTATGATCACAGAAAATTTGGGTTCAGGTTCCACATACAGACCTGGAAAAATATGATCATAATAACCTATAAATAATTACAACTCCAATTTTTTTTTTCTTTGTAAATGTAAATATTTTCATGTAATGTTCCTGTATTTACACCAAAACAAACTATCATTTCACAGAAAACGGAAATATCCCGAACAAATATGAAAAACCTGAAATGTCTTAAGAGATATAAGTGTAATTTTAATAATATTCTGCCTGTTACTGAATATTTAGTGTATTTGTAGATCCGCTGTGATCTGTAAGTTGTAATGAATATGACGTCAATATAAACTGAGGCAGAATATTGTTAAAATTGCACTTATTTTTCTTAAATTTTTGGGTGTTCATGTCATTCACATTGTTTTAAAGGACAGTTTGTAGATATAAACATTTTCATCATGTAGGAAAGTTCGGAGTTGACATTTATATAGAATTAATTTATTATTTTACTGGTCCGGCCCACTTCACACCAAATTTGGCTGAATTTGGCCCCTGAACTCAAATGAGTTTGACACCCCTGGGTTAGAAGTTGTGAAAAGGTCGTGTTAGATCCGATGTGCGACAGGCATAGAAGTCGGGAGTTGGATGTTGAAAGTATGTTAAGTTTCAGTTTTGTTTCACGCTAGCGTAAGTGACGTTTTTTAATTTTTTTATTGTACGGACCACACACCCCACCCCGGTCCGACCGATTGAGAAGATACTTATGCGCCCCTGGTTTTCAGCTCCAGAAAAAGTTTATCAGTAAAAGTTTAATAACTGTGTTAAACTACAACTCCCAAGATGCATTTCAACAGAAAGCCTCTCACAGAGCTACAAATTATCTTCAAAATATATGGGATATGGGTTTTATGGGACCACATCCCCCACCCACCTACCCCCCCACCCCGGTCCGACCGATTGAGAAGATACTTATGCGCCCCTGGTTTTCAGCTCCAGAAAAAGTTTATCAGTAAAAGTTTAATAACTGTGTTAAACTACAACTCCCAAGATGCATTTCAACAGAAAGCCTCTCACAGAGTTACAAATTATCTTCAACATATATGGGATATGGGTTTTACTTGCAGGTTTATTTTGTTTAAATTATTGATTTCATGTTCATTGTTGTGGATAATACCGCTTTGAGTTCAGAGTCACTTCTTTTTATGAGTGAAACTGCTTCTTTTTTTTTTTTTCCTCCAACAAAACCATGGAAAAATAATCAACCGAGTTTCCTGTGTTTCTCTTTGAACACCATTTGACCTTCTCAGATGTACTTTTTCTGAGTTACTATTGGCTTTGGTTTTGAAGTGGTTACGTGAGGAAAAAAAGGTTAAAGTCATTTTGAAGAGCTGACCTTTCAGAGCAGCAGGTCTAATGGTCTGAGTGTGTGGATCAGTCCTGCATTAACAGGTCACTAATATACTGCACACTGCTGCAGAACTGAGGCCCACTTCAACATAGTCATCTGTCCATTTGGATGGGGGAAAAAAAAAATCCATAGCAACAATTCACAAATCCCCACAGGATATATTAAAACATACAAAATGACCTGAAACAAACAGGGAACGAACCTTTTCAGAATAGAAGAAAGTTGGAAAATAAATGTTGTGGAAATGTTCAACTGATAACCCACACACAAAGAGGAGGAGAGAAAGTTAGAGTTAAAATAAATAAATGCATTTATTGAGAAGTCAATCGCAGAGAAACTCTGTAAGTGAAGTCTCATTAAACAAGAGAAAACTAATGATTATATAGAACCAAATCCAACCCCCTCAAACTATGATGTCATTCCTTACGTACATTGTACCACTACTCCTTCTCTGCTCCGTGAAGAGGTCATGATGACCTCTTCACTCTAACCTTGCTTGGATCCTATCTGGAGTGCAGGCGCCATCCTCTATGTACACATTCAGACATTTAGGTGTTTGGGTTTTAACTCAAGGCAAGAAAGAACTCCATTCCTGGGTCGGGGGTGTTACAGAGTGGTAAACATCACACATAATGAATAATGACTCAGCATTAAAAGAAGATGTACTAACAGTATAAAATATAAAGAGTATAAAATATAAAAAGTAAATTTTTCCACCACATTTCCTCCCTTTTGATTACTCAAACGAATCAATCATGCAAAAACATAAAATTTACGTACAATGAACTTTTTATATCATTTTAAAACTGACTGATGCACCATTTAAAGATAATCCTACGTTATATTTATAGAGTTCTTAACGCTGTTTACATGAGCAGTTTATTAGATGTATTGGATCCAGGATCTCACTTGATTTGATGGAGTTTTGATTTCCTAAGATGACAGATGGTTAATAAAAGCTGAACTCCAAAAGACTTTAATAATAATCATAACTTTATTTATATAGCACCTTTAAAAACTGAGTTTACAAAGTGCTTTGACAGACAAAGCAAAAGTGCACAACAGCAGAATAAAAACATAGCAAACAACACAATAAAAGAGAGATTAGAGCACACATGAAAACATGATTAACATTGAATGTATCATAGTGGAGAGGGCAGAAATAACAATACATGATGCTGTCAAATGTGAAATGAAGGAGTGGAATAAAACATCATGTATTTCAATATGAACAAATAACCAAAAACAGGGTAAAATTAAATATTCAACATTAAAAACATTAAAAAGAGACAATATCACATGAAGGCAAGTCCCTAAAAATGCATTTTAAGATGTGACTTAAAAGATGACACTTAATGTCATTGTATTTTCATATAACAACATTTGAGTGCATTTCCATAACAGGTACTCTAAAAAAAACATTCATGCATACATATAAAACACACAAGGCACAATACATTTTGCAGCCGATCAGTTAAAAAGTTTAATATTTCAGTTAATAAGTTAAAAGTAAACTAGTGCAGGAACTGTGGAGTCTAGATCCTCTGATCCAGTTCATTTCTTTACTTTCTTGGTAAATTCCACTGGTATTTTCAGTTGAATAACCTCTCAGCTGACATGTCTGTTTCTGCACATGAAATATGACACCATGGCAACGTAGCCCTATTGTTTGTCTGTTGCTAAATAACCTACTTCAATGATGACTCCATTGGCTGAGTCTGATTGGACACCTCCTCAGGTGCCAGTGCCACCCCAGTTGATTGACAGGTCACTGCATGTCTCACTGAAAGATGCACGATTGTTGGAAATGTGAATGAGAAAGGCAGAATAAATATATTTCAAGAGAGTGACACATCGAGAGAACCTACTTTGATGGAATACATAATTCTGAGGTAAGTTTTAAGGTAGTTTTAGAATGAGTCACTGTTTTAAACTATGGGCAATATGACTGCACATGTAGAGAAGAGATGTTGTCGCCAGTGGTGCAGTGGTCCCTGGAGAAGTGGGTGTACTATAATGTTTTTCCTTTTTTTTTTTCTTTTGTAAAGTAGTCCAGAAAAAACACCCTGTTTAGAAACAGAGACATGTCAGACCACTCTATTTAGGTTCCCCAAAAATCCATCAGTAGTATTTGCATACTATTATAAAATGATCATGGCTTGATCAGGAGCAGTTTGTAGGTTTTACTGGTCACACAAACAGCTGCATGAATGGAAATGTATTCAACATGAGGCAAATATTGGAGAACATTAGCCTTTCATAACGTTAGCCTTTCATAATGTTAGCCAACTCACACAGTTTAACTTTTGGTGACAAAATCTCCTCTCTAAATGTGCAGTCATATGTAGGGATGGGAATTGAGAACCGGTTCTTTGTGAGAACTGGATCCCAGTAGCTCGATTCCTTGGAATCATTTGTCTGCCTGCTTAACAATTCTGTTTATCAATTCTGCCTTTGTTGCGCATGCACGATGACGTCACACGTACGCAGCATTGTTTTGGTCAGAACGTAGCCAACATGACATTGAGGCAGAAACAGTCTAAAAAGATGACACCAGGTCCACTGGAACACTGTCAAAGCTTCCATTTCTTCAAAAGGGTGGAATCCCTCCAATATGTTCAAACCTTTGTCCACAGCATGTGATTCATTTGATTCACTACTTAGCGGCGCTTGTGAATCTAGCGGCAGAGTGAACACCAGGCCGTCATCCAGGCCCAATTCCGGTTCCGGTGCAGGCAACAAACGTCGTACCCCCACAAATACAAGTTTCTGAAGGTAGGGGAAAGTAAATGAGGTGAACAACGACGGGAGACGGGCAGAGTCAAACTGGTTCCACGTAGTGGAAATGTGGCAATAGAGGAATTAGTAATGTGTCTGTAGTTTCACTTTCACTGTACGCACCCCTCCCCCCAACCCGGGCCCGGTGTCATCTCTTCTTATTATTTGTACATACTGTATATGTTATATTTTCTGTGCAGAGATGGAAATATAAAAGACAGTTCATGCAAACACACCTGTTTGTACTCTTTTATTCCCTCACCCAATGAGAATCAATAAGGAATCAGATCGATAAGCCAAATCGATAATGGAATCGGAATCGTTAAATTCTTATCGATTCCCATCCCTAGATATGGACAGTAGTTCAAAACAGTAACTCATTCTGAAACCACCTTAAAACTTACCTCAGAATGATGCATTCCATGAAAGTAGGTTCTCTCACTATGTGCTACTCACTTGAAATATGTTTATTCTGCCTTTTTCGTTCACATTTCCAATAATTGCGCATCTTTCAACGAGACGCACAGTGACCTGTCAATCAGTGGGGGTGGAACTGGCGCCTGAGGTGTCCAGTCAGGCCCCACAGGTGGCCAGCGCGAGTTAGCAATATTTTCTTTGGGAAGACCGAGGAATTAGAGGCAGAGTAGGGCGGGTCATGGCTTCACCATAGGAGAAAAAATGAGTAATTTGGCTCAGATAGGACTGGATGGTGCACATCGGGGGGATTTAGAAATGGGTATACGCAATGATGACTGAAAAATGAGTAGGTATACTTCATATACCACTGTGTACCCTGAACTATACCACTGGTTGTCACCATTAGTTCAACTGTGTGAGTTGGCTAACGTTATGAAAGGCTAACGTTATGAGAGGCTAATGTTATGAAAGGCTAACGTTCTCCTATGTTTGCCTCATGTTGAATACATTTCCATTCATGCAGCTGCTTGTGTGTCCAGCAAAACCTACAAACTGCTCCTGATCAATTCATGATAATTTTACAATAATGAGCAAATACTACTGATGGATTTTTGGGTAAATTAAATAGAGTAGTCTGACATGTCACTGTTTTTAGAACGGGCCGTTTTTCGGGACATCTAAAAAACAAAGAAAGGCAAAAATTAAGAGTATACCCACTTCTCCAGAGACCACTACACCACTGCTGGGAGGGGTGTCACACAAACTACATCTCACTAAACCTCTGAGACTGAAGAAATTTTGGTGGATTTCATACCCTGTGGGAACCCTGGACCTGGTCATTCAGAACATTCAGGTTTTTTTTTTGGACACATAACATTGTTGAACCTAGACCTGACAAACTGAATCAACCCCAGATCATATCACTGCCCCCACAGGCTTATACTGTAGGAACTAGGCATGATGGGTAATCACTTCATGCAGAGTTCTTCTCACTTTCATGCTTCCATCACTCAGAAACAGGGTCAATCTGGACTCATCAGACCACTTGACCTTTTACCACTGAAACACAGTCCAGTCTTTACGCACTCTACAAACTGGTGGTTGTTTAAGAAATTAAAATCTACTCGCTGAATCATATTTGTGGAATATGATGCTCTTTTCACCAAAACCTGAAAAAGTTGAGTTCCTGAACTAGCTCCATCAAATGCAAATGTGTGGCTTTGTACAGTTCCTTATTATTTCTCCATAACTGTATTTTTTTCAAATGATAGAAATGATTCACAAACACTCTACGTCCTTCTCCTTCTGTCTATTCATCAACCTCAGTTTTACCTTTGCTTTACCTTGTCCTGACTTTTATTGAAATAGGAGCTCAGTCCTTTTTTTAACCTCCATTTAATAGTGGCTGAAAATGTTCTTAGCGTTTTCATCCTTCACAAAAACCATCTCCTTTCTTCTTATTTTTAAGGACAAACTCTTACCTTCTCACCTCCCACTCTCAATCAGCTTTTACCTGTGCATCCTGGATATGCTTTTATCTAAAGTGCTTGCCTTGAGCTTATATTTTATTTATATTGAAATTTTTTGTGAAAAAGTCTGTGTACTATTTTAAGTTTCCATCTTGTGGCTGCTTTTTTATTAAAATCCTTCAAATATCATAGAAATTACTTTATTATTACATTATTTTAACCCATAAGCATCCGGTATAACATTTATGGAAGTTCCAAAAGGATTTTTTCCTCCATATTTAATCATCCTTAATTGGTTTATCCCCATTGATTGTAAGATTATCTTCTGTATTTTGTGTTGTTTTTTTTTTTTTTTTCAGTGAAAATCAGGTATTTTCCAACATTTAATTCACTGATCATGTAGATCAAGGGTGTCAAACTCATGTTAGTTCAGGGGCCACATAAAGCCCAATATGACCTGCAGTGGGCCGGATCATTAAAATAATAACATAATAATACATAAATCATATGAATTCCAAAATTTGTATGTCTAATTTCTATGTTTTAGAGTGAAAAAAGTAAGATTAGATTATCAAAATTTCTACATCTAAAACTATCTTTTAAAAAAATATGGAAAAACATGAACCATGACCAAAATGAAATTTATTTAGAAAAAAAAGTGCAATTTTAACAATTTATACCATTATTTGGTCTCAGCTTTTCATTTTTACATGTTCATTACAACATACAGATCACAGTGGATCAACAAATTCACAAAACGTTTAATAATAGACAGAATATTGGTAAAATTGCTCTTAAATTTCTTAAGACATTTCAGGTTGTTCATATTTGTTCAGGTTTTTCACATTTTTTGTAAAAGGCTAGTCTGTAAATGTTAACATTTTTGTGTAGTTTTACTTTTTTTTTACACTAAAACAAAGAGAAAAATATGTGGTTTTCCTTATTTATACTTTATTATGATAGTATTTTACTGGTCTGACCCACTTTAGATGGAAATGAACTAAATTTATTTCGACATCCTTGACTGTTAATATCTTCAGTGTAACTTTGTATTTCACTAATTCATCCCGCGGGCTGGATTGGACCCTTTGGCGGGCCGGTTTTGGCCCCCGGGCCACATGTTTGACACCCCTGATGTAGATGTTCATAACAGATCAGATTACAGTTGAGGAATATTATATCAAAAACAGAGAAAACTGAAGAAAAAGTGACTTTTTCAGCAAAATCTCTCATTAACTGAACATAAACCTAGTGTCTCCATCCACTCAATGTTGTAGAAGATGACAGTTTTTCCATGGTAAATACGGAGCCTCTGAATGTCCAAATGTATCATATCTGATGACCATGAAAAGATGAATAACTGTATTTTACACCAATTATTTAAATTTATTGATAGGATTAATGGATCAACAGGTATTAAGCAGTTTAGATCTGTAAATAGATTTGGTCGCCTATGGCTGTTTGGATCTTTATGGGTTAAAGCTTCAAATGTTTACAACTTTGTGACTTATGGGTAAAGACATTTCAACTTTGCTGCACTTTTATGTTGTATTTTCTGACAGTAATGAAGACGGTCCTAAAAGAAAGGGCTTCAACGACAGTACCGAGAAAAGATTTACCAGAGTCAGAACTCCCTGGCTGACGATTCAAACCATCGGGGCAAACTTAACCTTCTTGATGAATAAAACAGTACAGTAAAGTAAGACTGTGAAATGCACCCAGAGCATTAAAAATGTAAAAATGGAATGAAATAGAATCATTACCTGATTTTGATGATATAATTATGATTGCAGTGTGCATTGGCTTTATATGCACTGAATGTGAGGTGCCAAGATTTAATATATTCGCTGGAACAAAGTGCTATTCTGTCAATTTAATCGTATCTGCTTTGTTAAAATGTGCCTACAGATTTTATTTCAACCTGGAGAGCAATTTTTATCAGGCTGGGGAACTGTGTCTCTGGGGCATTAAGTGAAACAATCAATTAATCAATCATTCAGATTTTATTTACGTAGCGTTACATCATGACATAAGTTTTTTAAGGCGGAAACTTGGAGCAGACCATGGATCTTGGAGGATGGTCGTTTGGCTCGACCAGTTGGGATTAAAGAGAGAAGGTTAAAGGAAGAGAAAGATTGAGAGAGATGGGGGGGGGGGGGGGGTAGCGTGAGACACATGGATGCACAGCAAACTGAAGAAGAACTGTTAAAAACTAAAACATCTGCTGCTGTTATAATTACGAATACTTACAACAAATGTCCATAACTGTTAATTCTTCTCCAAATACAAGTATAAACAGTGGATATACTACTGCTGCAGCAAATAATAGAGACCTCTTTCATCTATGCAACTATATAACTAGAAAAGCACTCGGAGAGCGCAGGCCTCCGCCAAGGCAGATCGGCCCCCCCCCCCAATTCACCACCAAAACTGAATATTTTGTTCCTTGGGCCAGTATCAACATTTCCTCAAAATTTCATGAAAATCCATCCATAACTTTTTGAGTTATCTTGCTAACAAACAAACACACAGACCCTGATGAAAGCATAACCTCCGCCATTACACTAATAATAACGATGATGGAGGCAGGAGAGATGAAGGACCACAGCAGCAGATCCAGAGACGATCCAGGGAAAACCTGTGAGGACATAAAACAGAGACTCCAGGGAAGAAGTCAAGTCAGTAATATGTATTTGGTGCATGAATAGAGAAGAAGAGGAGCAGAGAGGAGGTCAGACAGGAGAAGGAGAGAAGAGCTCAGTGTACAGGGTGGGGAAGCAAAATTTACAATATTTTGAGGCAGGGATTGAAAGACAGTGTATGACCAATTAGTTTATTGAAAGTCATGAGAATTTATTTGCCATAAGAAAACTGACATAATAGAAAATGTTTTTATTCTATGTGTCCTCCTTCTTTCTCAATAACTGCCTTCACACGCTTCCTGAAACTTGCGCAAGTGTTCCTCAAATATTCGGGTGACAACTTCTCCCATTCTTCTTTAATAGTATCTTCCAGACTTTCTCGTAATAGTTTTGCTCATAGTCATTCTCTTCTTTCCATTATAAACAGTCTTTATGGACACTCCAACTATTTTTGAAATCTCCTTTGGTGTGACGAGTGCATTCAGCAAATCACACACTCTTTGACGTTTGCTTTCCTGATTACTCATATGGGCAAAAGTTTCTGAATACTGATGTCGTATTTTTGGACCATTTCTGCCTCAACGCCATTTTGGCTACAGTCTAACCAAAACAATGCAGCGTACACGTAACGTCATCGCACATGCGCAATGAAGGCAGAATCATTAAGCAGGCAGGCAAACGATTCCAAGGAATCGAGCTACTGGGATCCGGTTCTCAAAAAGAACCGGTTCTCAATTCCCTAGTTACCATTGATCTTATTATTTAAAAACATTAATTATTTTCATTTTTGCTGTATGTGGCCCCTGATCTAAACTGCGTTCGACACTCCTGTTTTAGAACAACATCATAACCTGTAGTAGTAGTTTAAGTTGTTTCATCCTGTTGAAGCCTCTGCAGATCTGTCACACGTGTTTTTTTTCCTCCAGTGTTGCACATGACCTCAGCTCCTTAATGACAGAAGCAGGTCGACGCCACGCTCCAATCATAGTAACGTAATTACACTGTAGTTATTTACAGGAAACAGAGGAGAGGGCGAAGTCAGTCATCTATCAGACCTCCAGCACCACCACCACCATCATCATATATACAGTGGCAGAACGTAACTCATATCTATAGGGACAAACCCGTGCACGTCCGTGTCCATGACAACCCTTCTTCTTCTGTCGGACATGCATTAATAACCATCCACATACATGAGCAGCAGAAGAAGCCGTGACTGATGAAGAGTGTTTATGGCAGAAGGTACGGAGACACAAGTTACTGATGAAAACACTACAGACAGCCCAGGGTTAATTCTGTCTGTTTTATTTTTTAGCCGCACTTTCATACAACCGTCGTGTTTATTGAACATTAATTTGTCTAGGGAAATGAGATTGTCATGCTTAAATGGCAGTGGAGCAATTAGCGAATGAAGAAAAATGATCTGAGAGGAGATAGAAGCATCACACAGAGACAAAAACACAGCTCTGTAACAGGGAAAACCATTTTTAGCATGACATTTATCTAACTTTTTAGCTAGACGCAACAAAACGCTCAATTATAAGTGCAAAGGTGTGTTGTTTCTGACGCACCATGCAGATTAATTATAAAAACACATGCTCACTCGGCATATTTACACTTGTTTTCACTTTTATTTACTGAACACTTGCCTCATTAACAGTTACTTTTCTACTATGGGTGTCCACAAATAATAAGGGTGTTAAAAAAGCAAGAAGGAAGAGGTAATACAGAGAAAAGCTGCAATATTAGCGTGTTTATTTTTAGCTAAATGTCTTATTTTATTTTACCTTTATTTAACCAGGAAGTCCCACTGAGATTAGGAATCTCTTTTGCAAAGGAGACTTGGCCGAGGTATCAGCCATACAAAGTCCAAACCACATAAAACACATATATTTTAGCTAGATGCAACAAAACGCTCAATTATACATACAAAGGTGTGTTGTTTCTGATGCACCGTGCAGATTAATTATAAAAACACATGCTCAGTTGGCGTAATTACACTTGTTTTGACTTTTATTTACTGAAAACTCACCTCAGTAACAATCCTGCTTTTCTACTATGGGTGTCTACAAACGATGAGGGTGTTAAAAAAGCAAGAAGGAAGAGGTAATACAGAAAAAAGCTGCAATACTAGCTTGTTTATTTTTATCAAAATATCTTATTTTATTTTATTTAACCAGGAAGTCCCATTGAGATTAGGAATCTCTTTTGCAAAGGAGACCTGGCCAAGGTGGCAGCCACACAAAGTCCAAACCATATAAAACATATATTTTAGCTAGATGCAACAAAACGCTCAATTATACGTACAAAGGTGTGGTTTTTTTTGACACACCGTGCAGATTAATTATAAAAACACATGCTCAGTTGGCATATTTACACTTGTTTTCACTTTTATTTACTGAAAACTTGCCTCATTAACAGTTACTTTTCTACTATGGGTGTCCACAAATAATAAGGGTGTTAAAAAAAGCAAGAAGGAAGAGGTAATACAGAAAAAAAGCTGCAATACTAGCTTGTTTATTTTTAGCTAAACATCTTATTTTATTTTATTTTACCTTTATTTAACTAGGAAGTCCCACTGAGATTAGGAATCTCTTTTGCAAAGGAGACTTGGCCGAGGTATCAGCCATACAAAGTCCAAACCACATAAAACACATATATTTTAGCTAGACGCAACAAAATGCTCAATTATACGTACAAAGGTGTGTTTTTTCTGACAGACTGTGCAGATTAATTATAAAAACACATGCTCAGTTGGAGTATTTACACTAGGGCTGTAAGAAAAATCGGTTCTGCAATATATTGTGATATTTCATTTTACAATACTATATCGATATTTTTAGGTATTTATTCAAATGCAAATAGGACGGAGGTTCATTTTTGTTTTTTGGTTTTCTTTATTGTTTATATCTTATTTATTATTACGTAACACTTATTAAATAATGGTTATTTAAAGCATCCTAAAAGCACTTTTTACTGTTTGATAGAGGCAGATGTTAGTTCCTTTGTTGGGATCGCACAAAAATAATGTTCTGATGTCAGTTCTGAACAAATAGAATCTGAACATTTGAACAGGATCTTAAACTGTAATGTCTGAAAAACAGAATTTCATTTTGAACGCAGGAACATTTTGTGATATAGCATTAGATCCCGTTGTGATCAAATAAAAATGTGTCTAGTAATTGTGAATTTTTCTGGTGTAATTCAATTCTTCAAGGAAATAATTATTTTTAAAAAAGAAACAAACAAAAAATTGCCTTTTTAACAATATCGTGATATATTGTATCGTGATCCTAGTATTCTGATTTGGATTGTATTGCCAGATTCTTGCCGATACACAACCCTAATCTACACTTGTTTTTACTTTTATTTACTAAAACCTCGCCACGTTAACAGTTGCTTTTCTACTATGGGTGTCCACAAACAATGACGGTGTTAAAAAAGCAGGAAGGAAGAGGTAATACAAAAAAAAAAGCTACAATACTAGCGTGTTTATTTTTAGCTAAACATTTTATTTTATTTCATTTTATTTTATTTAACCAGGAAGTCCCATTGAGATTAGGAATCTCTTTTACAACGGAGACCTGGCCGAGGTATCAGCCATACAAAGTCCAAACCACATAAAACACATACATGTACATGATACACAATTAACAATAAAACACAATAACAACTATTCAATGGCATCAAGAAAAACAGTAACATTCCTCCTTCACTGCATTCTCCATGATACTTTTAAAATCATTAACAGAAATGAATGTATGTAGTTTTACAGTTTTTTGGTTTTTTTGGGGTTTTTTGGGGTTTTTTTGAAGATTATTCCTCAACCATGGTGCATGGTAGGAAAATGCTGTTTCAGTTTCCTCATTGGCCTTGGGTTTTTTTGTGTGTGCTGTATTCAAAGATGACAGTCTGCTGGCTTCAGACCAAGAGGGAAATCAAACCCTTCATTTATTTCAAACATTTGGATTGAACGGAGGAGATAATTACAGTGATAACATCAGCAGTCTCAAACAATTCCTCAGACTATAATCAATCACTGTGCAATGTTTGGGGGAAAAAAAAACCTGTACTGGTGTGTTTCTAAAACAGGACTTGGATTGTGGAATATGTGGAGTAAAATTAAAATTAAAAAAAAAAAAAAAAGTATTAAAAGTTGCGTTGTTAGACCTGTATCTGACATCACATGTAAATATTTTAATGAACCTAAAATTATTCTTTTAACCCTATGAAACCATTTGTATCATATTTGCTACTCCAGGTTCTGAGACCTCTATCTTATCAACAAGATCAATACTTTCCTTAAAAACTTCTTGTAAATGACCCCATACGTGTTTTATCATCAAAGTTCTGTTGGACTATTGGTGTCAGTTGTCCGTCCGACATTTGTAAACAATTGTTCAAGAATCTTCTTTTCCGAAACTGTTAGACACAATGACTTGATATTTGTTGTGGAACATCTTTTGGGTAAGGTCTACCAACTCTGATCAAAGAATTAGGAAATACTGATTTTGTAATTTTTTATGGATTTTTGAAATTCTTAAAATCCCCATTGGTTTATAACGGGACACATTTCAAAGTGCTATAACTTGAAAATAGTTGAAGATATTGATATAATTACTATTGGTAATACAGGGTGGGGAAGCAAAATTTACAATATTTTGAGGCAGGGATTGAAAGACAGTGTATGACCAATTAGTTTATTGAAAGTCATGAGAATTCATTTGCCACAAGAAAATGTACATAATAGAAAATGTTTTTATTCTATGTGTCCTCCTTCTTTCTCAATAACTGCCTTCACACGCTTCCTGAAACTTGCGCAAGTGTTCCTCAAATATTGGGGTGACAACTTCTCCCATTCTTCTTTAATAGTATCTTCCAGACTTTCTCATAATAGTTTTGCTCATAGTCATTCTCTTCTTTCCATTATAAACAGTCTTTATGGACACTCCAACTATTTTTGAAATCTCCTTTGGTGTGACGAGTGCATTCAGCAAATCACACACTCTTTGACGTTTGCTTTCCTGATTACTCATATGGGCAAAAGTTTGTGAAAAGGTATGGATAATAGTGTTAGGTATGATTATGACATCAATATATGTTTGGTTTCAAAACAATTGACGTAGTGCCTGCTGAGAAAAAACAACTAGATGTTCATTGTAAATTTTGCTTCCCCACCCTGTAGATAGAAAGTCACATATGGGCTTTCATTTGTGCCATGACCTTTGACCTTGTAAGGTCAAACCCAAGGTCATCTATGTCCAGATTTATAGAAACTTCTTCTCCAAAACCGTCAACCAGAATCAACTGAAATTCATAGCAGAGGTTCCTTGGGGTAAAGTCTACAAAGTTTGTTCAAGGAATTGAGAAATATTAATTTTTTTCATTTTTTATGCATTTTAGAATTTTTTTAAAATCCCCACTGGTTTATAATGGGACACATTTCAAGGTGCTATAACTTTAAAACAGTTGAATATATTGATATAATTACTATTGGCAATAGATAGGAAGTCACATATGGTCTTTCATTTGTTGCCATGACCTTTGACCTTGAGTGACCTTGAAAGGTCAAATGAATGTCAATTAATGTCTTTAAATATCCTGTTGGACTACAGGACCCTTGGTTCTATTTTTTTTAATTTAAGGTATTAAATGTAGATTTGGAAATTCAAGACTTTTCAGACTTTTTAAGGCCCCGTAGGAATCCTGTGTTTGGGTCTGAGAAAATCAGCTGATCCTTATTTATTTATTTATTTATTATTTATATTTTATTTATATCTTTATTGAAGTGACTCCAAGTGAAAAAGAAATTCACATACAGTATTATACAATATTTACATTACATCATCATAATGTGTGTGTGTGTGTGTGTGTGTGTGTGTGTGTGTGTGGGTGGGGGGGGGGGTTAATATATTAGGCATGTAATATACAAAAGAAACACATGTCAATCAGTAATAAAAATCAATGTCCTGTCTTGGTTGTGTAAATGTTCTGTGTGTGGTGGAGTGTGTAAGATGTGTATGTGGTGTGACTGTTGTGATGTGGACTTCTCAAGAAAAATAAAACTTGAAAAAAGTTTTTTAAAAAAATAAAATAAAAATAAAAATCAGGGATATGACCAAAGACAATAAGTGAGAAGTGAGAGTGAGATTAGGAGAAAGGAAAAGGAGAGAGAGAGAGAGAAAAGAGGAAAATGGGGGTTAATAAAATAAATAAGTAGATAAATGGAAATAACCAAATGAGATTCAAAGCAGAATTTATCTACATTTAATGCCATTACCCCCACTGCCTCACCTCACCATCACAGCACTGCTGCAATCCATATTAGAAGAATCATCACTGAATAGAAAACAAAAATATTGTGTAATCACCAAGAAATTCTCCCTGTTTTTGTCTTTGTTCTCTTACTCCTCGTCCTTTCATTTACACCATGTTCCCTTTTTTCGCACTAAATAGCTGTATTTTATCGATAAGTCTCAGACTGTTTTCCAGTTACTGTCTGTGTTTTGACATGTTTTTGTGCTGCGCTTCGACGGTCGTGTTGCATGTTGAATAGACACTTTGTTCGGATGTGAAAACACATCTTTTCAACACGCAACACGAAGTGTCGATTGTAGGAAACAGTGTGACGTGTGTTTTCGTTGCTTTTGTCAAATGCATAGTTACAGTAGACATGATATTTGATGCATTTGTCGGAGCAATCAATCAGCTAAAAATGACAAAATGAAACCGTAAAAACCCAACATCAGAATGACATTTTTGACACTGTTTGACTCATTCGCTTTACGACGGGGGTCTCAAAGTCATTTTCTGTCAGGGGCCACATTCAGCTCGATTTGCTCTCCAGTGGGCCAGACCAGTAAAATAATAACATAATAACCTGTAAATAATGATAACTCCAAATTTCTGTCTGTGTTTTAGTGCAAAAAAAAAAAAAAACACATTAAATTATGAAAATACTTCCTTCATTTCCTATCCAGACAAAAAAAATGTGAATAACCTGAAAAAACCCGAAATTTCTCAAGAGAAATAAGTGTAATTTTAACAATATTATGCCTCAACCTATCATTTATACATGTGGATTATGGATGAGATCTACAAAGACACTAAACAGAAAATTGTTAAAATTGTGCTTGATTTTCTTTAGACATTTTGGGTTGTTCATATTTGTTCAGGTTATTCACATTTTATTGTTTCAGGATAGTTTGTAAATGTAAATATTTTCATAATTTAACCCTTTCATGCATGCTGGTCACTCCAGTGGACAGCGATTCAAAGCTGTTCTTTTATGTATTCATGGATTTTATTGTTTTAGTTCCGTATCAGCTGACACAGTGGACGCTTATGCATCATCCCTTACACTACAATTTATATTATTGCTGTAACTTTGCTGTTCTTGATCTGCACTAACATGTTTGAGTGTAAATCAATTCATTTTTATTGTTATGAGACTGTATTTAACAGGGTTTTCTTTTAAACAGAAAGTTTTGTTGTTTTTTTTTTAGTTTTGTTGCATATTATCTCCATAAAGTGAGTAATAAAAAATATTAGAGTATGTTACAATGTGACAAAACATGAGATGAGCAGCATTTTAAAAAATGTATTTCATAGTTGTCACACAGTATAGTATCAGTAAATACATGTTTATTTGCTTCAAAAATTAAGCACATGGTGTCCAGCTGAGTGGATATTTTTGCAACTCCATGAAAAATAGGTTCAGTCAATCACAGTGTGTTTTTTTTTTTTTTTTTTTTTCATGCCTAAAGAATAAAAACACACAGGAAAAAAATCTTGATTCATGCATGAAAGATTTAATTGTAACATCTGCTCCCAGACGTTAGTCTGGTTTTGTCTGTCTTGTCTGTCATTTCCTGTTTTATTTTGTTAAGTCCTCCTCATGTCATGTCTGGTGTCTTTGCTTCCTGTTTCTAATTTGGCCCACCTGTGTGATTACCTGTCCCCGCCCTGATTTGTTCCACCTGTGTGTCACTGTCTTCCCTCCCTCTTGTATATTTAAGCCCTGTGTTTTCCCTTGTCCTGTGCCAGTTTGTAATCTCCTTTGTGTGTTACTTACCAGCGTTTTTTGGATCCTGTCTGTCTGTTTGCCTGTTTTTGAACCGGATTGCCTTCTCTGACTCCTGCCTTTTTGCCTGACCCTTGTCTGTGCCTCTGCCTCCAACGATCCAACATGTGTTTGACCTTTTTGCCTGTTTTACTGGTACGTGAGCTAGCCTGTCCCCCATGTACTGATGCCTTTCCGTCTGCCTTTCCGTGTATGACCTGGTTCTGTTACTGACTTCCCTCTGCTCTCCCCTAGTAGGATTCCCGACGTGTTTTACCGGTCCGGACTGTGGGGTTCCGTCTCCGGTCCTCTTTACGAACCCCATGAAGAACCCAGAACTCTGTGTCCTCAAGATTCTGTTTATTAACTCCATCAGAGATTTGTCAGTTAACCTTGTGTTTAATAAACACTGTATACTTTTACGTCTGTCTCTGGGTCTGGCATGTGGGTTCAGTTTTCGTACTCGGATCATTACATTATTATTTTTTGCACTAGAACAAAGACAAAAATTTTAAGTTGTCATTATTTATAGGCATAATGTAACTTTTTTTTTTTTTTTTTTTCACATCAACCTGAGAAGAAAATATGGAGTCATTATTTTTTGTAGGTTTTCATGCTATTATTTTACTTGAGATCATATGGAACCTGAACTAAAATGAATTCCTTGACTGTTGAATTTTTTCACTTTGCAAATTCCCAGGGGCCGGATTGGAACCTTTGGAGGGCCGGATTTGGCCCCCGGGCCGCATGTTTGAGACCCCTGCCTTAAGAGAAACAGGGAGAATCTCACGCTGAAGTCGTCTAAAACAACCCCCCGTTTCCTGATTCTTTTCTCCGTCTTCCATCGACTGTAAAGTTTGCACAGTTCAGTCAATAGCGGTGACGTTACCTGACGTGACCTGACTAATTTTCGAGCTGAGGACCCAGCGCACATCCTCTGCGTTACGCTCACTTTGTCATTTATCAGGCTTCTTGGAACACCCACTCCATCTGCAATTTTCTAACACACTTTTAGCAACTCTGTAAACACCTTCCTATACTTTTCTGCACTATTCTGGTAATTGCCTTTGCACGTTAACGCATTTGAAAACACTTCAAGATAATGAGTTTGGAGCTTGAGCATTCAGACGACTCCAAACCAACAATTTCTATAATGCCAGACGACTATAGGACGACTTCTGATAGAATGTGAATAAAACCTTAGAAAGAGTTATCCTTTTTTTTCATAGCACAGATGTTTTTCTTTTCTTCTACCCTGATGTTCTTTGAGCAGTCAAAAACATCTCAAACTTTTTTTTTTTTTTTTTACCAGCCACTTGTACTGATAATGTGTTATGATGAGAATGTACATCTATATATAACGTGTGTGTTTACTGCATGTATGACTGAACATGACTACATATGGCACAGTGCGGAAAAGCAATACAGTAAACCGTCATTTTGGGAAACAATGTATAGCTTCAAGTGCTGCGTCTTAATTGTGTCTTAATAGGGCTTTGACACAATGAGATGAATTCTGAAATGAGTGTGCGATCACAAACCAGTACAGTGTAGAAACTCATGTTTTTTTTTCATTTTACTCTGAAATAACTTGAAAATGGTGCAAGTTTCAGATAAATGTGCGATGTATGACTGAGTGTTTCATTATCCTAACAACACCTTGGCCTTAAAAAGCCTCCACATGTCAATAGACACAAATAAGTGACTCAAACTTCACTTCCAGAGCCGCGGAAGAGGAGATTAAACTCAATATAGACACAAACAGAGCTGCAGGAGTCATTTTCCCTCCTCTCTGCAGAAAAACGTCTGCTGACCTTTACCAGATTGACATTTGTGTTACATAGTGATTATCTGTCAGTGTGTGTGTGTGTGTGTGTGTGTGTGTGTGTGTGTGTGTGTGTGTTTGGAGGAGCTAAAGAAAGAAACTGGCAAATTCTGAATCAATCTTTATGTTAACTCACAGGTGTCAAACATGCGGCCCGGGGGCCACATCTGGCCCACCAAAGGGTCCATTCCGGCCCTGCAGGATGAAAGTGCAAAAATGAAGCTGAACAGTCCAGGTTGTCCAAATCATTTTGGTTCAGGTTCCACATACAGACCAATGTGATCTCCAGTAAAAATAACAACACAATAACCCTAAATAATGACAACAACAAATTTTCTTGGAAAAAATTTAAGTAAAAAAAATAAGATTACACTGTGAAACTATTAACATTTCCAAAACTATTCTTTCACAATAAAATGCAAATATGTAAATTGAAACAAAGATGAATAACCCAAAATGTGCAATTTTAACAATTTTCTGCCTGTTCCTAAATGTTTTGTGCATTTATGGATCCACTGTGATCTGTAGTTGTGTTAATAATAATAATAATAATAATAATAATAATAATAATAATAATAATAATAATAATAATAATAATAAGAGATGTAATATTGTAGAAATTGTTCAAATTTTAGTTCCAAACTCCAAAATTTTAACAATATTCTGCCTGTTACCAAATGTTTATGGAACATTGTGTGTAATGTACATGTATAAATAATAAGTCGAGGCATAATATTGTTAAAATTGCACACATTTTTCTAATGAAATTTCTGTTTTTTCAGGTTATTCACATCTTTTTTGTAAAATGTAAATATTTTCATAATTTAATTGTTACTAATTAGGTTTTTTTTTTGTACTAAAACAAAAAGAAAAACTTGGATTTGTCATTATTTATAGGTTTTTATAGGCATTATGTTACTGGTCTGGCCCAAAACAACCCAAAATGTGCAATTTTAACAATTTTCTGCCTGTTCCTAAATGTTTTGTGCATTTATGGATCCACTGTGATCTGTAGTTGTGTTAATAATAATAATTATAAGAGATGTAATATTGTAGAAACTGTTCAAATTTTAGTTCCGAACTCCAAAATTTTAACAATATTCTGCCTGTTACCAAATGTTTATGTAACATTGTGTGTAATGTACATGTATAAATAATAAGTCTAGGTATAATATTGTTAAAATTGCACAAATTTTTCAAATGAAATTTCTGTTTTTTCAAGTTATTCACATCTTTTTTGTAAAATGTAAATATTTTCATAATTTAATTGTTACTAATTAGTTTTTTTTGTACTAAAAAAAAAAAGAAAAACTTGGATTTGTCATTATTTATAAGTTATTGAGGCATTATGTTACTGGTCAGGCCTGCTTGAGATCAAAATGGGCTAAATGTGGCCCCTGAACCAAAATGAGTTTGACACCCCTGTGTTAAATTAAGTGAAAGACGACACATGGTGCTATATTTGCATGTGATATCCAAATTTTGCGATGGTTTTCAAACGTGGAATAGAAGCAGATTGAAACATATCCATGACAAAAGCTAATGACTACACACCTCAACCAACCCCTTAAAGTATATATGAAGGAATTGTTCTCTTTTAATAGATTCAAAGTCATTTTAAATGAATGGGAAAAAGACAAATGTGGGTGTAGATGTTTTTCTAATTGACAGACTTGGGTTCGGCTTTGAGATGCTTTTAACCCTATAACACCAAACGTATCATTTTTGATACATGAGTTTTGAAGCCCTCTACATGATCAGTGTGTTGTTTTTTTTTTTTTCTTGAAAAACCTGATGTATACAATTACATACATGCAATACACAGATAATCCACCAGGGGGAGGAATTCATTCACCAGAGGCCTTTCCAGTGACACTACAAGACTGACATTAATGAGGAAGGAGGAAGAACTTTGGCAATTTTGAAAAGGAATTACCAATTTGTTAGACATGTTTGTGTTATATTATGTTTTTGTTTGTTCAAAAATAATATCTGAGCATTGAGACCTGATGTATTAAATATGATATTAAATTGAAAATCATACATGGAAACTAATATATTAAAAAAAAAAAAAAAAAAAAAAGGCTTTGGTTGTTCAGGAGGACCAATAAAGGCTCCAGTTTCAAAGAACTGGAATTTTCTGTCAATGATTGAATGGTTCAGGCTTCACAGGGTTAAGGAACATTGTTGTTATACTTTTAGTACCTTTTAAAATAAAGGTAATGTTTTATATGTATGTTCTTATCAGTTTTAAGTTTGTTTTTAGAACTGACCGTCATGGTGCTTATGTGTGTTTTTAGTGTGGATGTGTGGCTGTGATTTCCATTTTGTGTAACTTCTGCTGCTGCTGTCTTGTCCAGGGCACTCTTGAAAAAGAGATATTTAATTTCCATGAACTTTTTTCCCAGTTAAATAATGGTTATAATAATAATAATAATAACAATAATAATAATAATAATAATAGTAGTAGTAGTAGTAGTAGTAGTAATAATAATAATAATAATAATAATAATAATAATAATAATAATAATAGTAGTAGTAGTAGTAGTAGTAATAATAATAATAATAATAATAATAATAATAATAATAATAATAATAATAATAGTAGTAGTAGTAGTAGTAGTAGTAGTAGTAGTAGTAATAATAATAATAATAATAATAATAATAATAATAATAATAATAATAATCAGTGTCTGAAATTAAAACAGGTACTCTCAAGATGTTAGAAGAAAAAGCCCAACAACTGAAACTAAAATAGTGCCTTTCTGTAGTAAATTAATTTTAAAGTATTTCATTTTTTAAATCCAGCTTCCCTGCAACTTTCTCCAGGACTAAATGTTACAGATAATTAATGAGCGAATGAATGAATGAGAGGAGATCACTGAGTAAATATAGTAGATAATATAGAATATTTACATAGACACATTTTCTGAATCTGAGTCAAAGTCAACAACCGACCTTCAATTACTGTTTTTCAGTCCCGTCTACGAATATAAGAGATTTACTACTGAGTAAAATGTCCTCCATTTATTATGTCTTTTATTTGAACGATTATGGAAACCCTGAGTTGTTCTTCAGAAAGATTTTTTTTAAGCAAATTTTATTGCCCGACAAGTACAAATGGACTCCAAGAAAACCCGACATCAAATGAATCTGGGTCTTTCTTTCAAACTGGGTTCAACTTGGTACCTGGCACTTTTCCAGCTTTTTAGACCCAATTATAAAAGAGAAATTTAGACATTTTTCCCCCCAGGATGTACCTAATGATGCCTTTAGATAAATGCAAAAGAATTATACTCTTACTCTGAGCCATCCCGAAATTAATGAAATTTTAATAAAATTCTGGGGCCAAAAATAGGACCAAAATTGGGACAGGAAAAGCTACGCAGGTGTCAGTGCATTTGATCTGGAAAACATGGCTGTAAATGGTCTTATATACCACTATAAATAAAGACACTGGGTTAAATTTGATGATCCGAGTGTTTTTTCTAATCCAGACGTGGGTTTTTCATGAATCTCAGTCTCATTCCAGGTTTTGCACGTAACCCATCGTGTCCACTTGCGTTACATGCGGAACCTGCCCATTTAAACACAAATAAATCGCAAGTGATTTTGCAACAGCGGTCATTTTTGTGAAACACTCTGCCTTGCATAAATAGTTTGATTTCCAAAATGTACCTGTGAGAGAATAGGAAGATATTCAGAAAAATATTATCCAATTTCTGGAGTTATCAGATTATTCCAGTGATCGTGTAAACAGGATAATCTGATAGGCTTTATCTGATAATGACAATAATCTGATTGAGAAATCGGATCAACACACCTAGATTTCTCCCCATATAAATAAGTACTTCCTCCCTCTCCTTTTCGAATATGCAAACAAAGTCCTACTTTTTTTCATGTATATGTACAGGTTTTTTTGTTTGTTTTGTTTTCTGATAATCTGTTTCATTTATAAGGACGAAGTAGTATTGTTTTGTTTTGTTGCATATTCAAAATAAACTAAACTAAAAGTATGCCGAAAGAAATCAAATAATGGACTGAAACATGTCAACCAGGGTTTTTCAATTCTCAAATTTCTGAAGTGTATGTAAACGCATCACACCTGATTACGGTAATTATCGGATTACTCCTGGTTATCGGACTTTTATGGTTATGTAAACAGGCTCACTATTAACCCATCACTTGCTGATCATACAGGAACACATCACACACTGCAGATGATGCACTGCTCAAGGGCACATCAGCCAAGAATTTCTCTGCCTGTCTGGGGAATCTAACCAGCAACCCTACAGTCACAAACCGCTTTTCCACAGTTGTATGGCAGCCTGTAAAGAAATGAATAAAAGACAATAGTTACTTTTCCACTGACCCTCAAATTGCACAAATATAACTTGCGCATAAAAATTTACCTAATGGAAAAAGACAATTTCGCCTAAAGTCTCATTTTTCGATTAAAAGTTTTTGAGCTAGCAAGAGGTGGTTTTTCGGGCGTAGCGCAAATGGTATATCACGCAAACTGCAATGGAAAGACCTTTTTTCGCAACAAGTCAGGTGAATTAAAAAAAACAAACAAACAAAAACAGATATTGACATACATTACAACAAGCGAAAAAGAAGAAGAAACATGTCGCGGTATGTGTGGACACACCAGGAAACCCAATCAATTTTTAAATTTAGTACAAAATAGAGAGTAATACATAATAATAATGAATATATCTGTAAATGAACACCATATTTATGTTCATCACAATGTTTATGGAATGACTTCTGGTGTCATCTTGCAATAGAAAATAAACAAATCATCGCATTTGTGATTTAATGGAAAAACCGACATTTCGCACTTCTGTTTTTTCGACTTTTAGTAAATATCAGTAAAGTTTTGTGCAGATGTCCAATGGAAAAATGACTGATTTCATACATAACAGTAGTTTACACTGTACATAAACAAAAAGAACACCAAGAAAACTAAAAAAAAAAAGAAAAAAGTTCATAAATTCGTAATAAAACCTGTCTTTATGCGTCATCAAACTCATCTTTATCATAGATCAGAGCACAATTCCCAAGATGAGAGGCTCATTTATGTGAAGGTTAAAAGCAACTGGCAAAATTATTTATATCTGACAAGACCCATCAGCAGTAAAATGTGACAGAAGCACATAATAAATGTTTCAACGCTGTAAAAGAAAGTCATCAAAAAACAAAACTTTAGGCTTATGAAGCATTCTTTAAAGTTAAGAGATGCTGAAAATTTTAATATATGTTGGAAGAAGACATATTCCTTCCACTACTCCAGTGTTTTCTATTAAGCTGCACCGATTTCATCCAATCTAATGGACTCTTTTAACGACACTATCAAGGATTCATCCTCAGCACAGTTACACAGCCGGCAGATGAGCAATCACCCAAACATATTTGTCCACCACTAACAGCGTCTGCAGCTGAAATGAGCAGTTTTATCATTAAACCATAAAACTTTCTCTCTGGTCTGCAGCTCGAGTACAAATAAATAGACATTTGTCTCGAGGCTGTTTACCCATTCAGGATCCTCATTGTAACTGCAAATAAGTACCTGCAATGAAGCTGAAGGATGCACTGATTGTGTGCCGTTGATGAGTCCCGAAAGCAGTTACGGTTTGAGGTGAAACCAAGGGCAGCGTTGCACTTGTTTCAGTCCAGTCTTAACCCTTTCCTCTGCAAAACACAGACTGTGCATTTGAGGTGAACAAATGGTGATAAAACAGGAGAACGACAGCAGCTTCGGCCTCTTCAACCACCCTGTACTCTTAGGCCGCGTTTCCACTACATCACAGGTGACAAACATGCGGCCCGGGGGCCAAAGGGTCCGCCGAAGGGTCCGATCCAGCCCGCAGGATGAATTTGTTAAAATGCAAAAATTACACTCAAGATATTAACGGTCAATCCTTTTATTTTAGGGCCCATTCACTGTCTATAGGCGCCATATTTATATATCTAAAACCGCACCTGTCCAAATCTGTATCAGTGGCGGCTGCTCATCTTTCAGACAGGGGAAGCTCATTGTCGGCTTACATCAAAAAAAAAAAAAAAAAAAAGTCAAGCTATTTAAACATAAATTCGTCCCTCCGTTCCTTTTTAAGAAAATGCTCAGTGACCTTATCGTACCAAGTAGGCGTCTTTTCCAGGGACTGGACCAGTGTCCTCTCTGCTTAGACGGCCTTGGCCCAGTGTGTTGTGGGTGTTAGACTTCAGCCTTTTTAAACTACAGATGCTCCTTTCGCTCCAACCTAGCCGACAGTTTGATTGATTTAACTATCTACAAAACGATATTAAACTCGAACAAGAAATGATTAAATTATGGAACTGAAACAAGAAAACGCTGAAATTATGTTAAATTGAAACAAGGAAGTACAATGAGTGTGTTTTATTTACAGTGCAAGAAATGAACGAGTAATTTCGTAGTGGTTTCTCTCTTGATTTCACAGCAGAATGCATGGCAGTATTAAACTGAACTGTGTCAGTGAAGGAGGAGATCTGAAAACAGCTGTCAATCAAACGGGATTCAGCCTTTCGACTGATCCTCCAATCAGCACATGGGATTCTGGTGTCCAGCCCGGCCGAGCTCCGCCCACAGCTCCATTCACCCCCAGAGACGCCTGGCGTCTACGGGCAAATGCACTGAGCAGAGATCGTATGAGAAAACAGCACAACGGGAATGGATGAGAAGTGAACAACATCGAGTCTGTTGATTTGTGATAAAGTTGATTCTGAACGAACTCATCTGTGAGATGAACGTGTTCTAACACATTTGTAGTCAATAAAATGTCAACATAACCGTACATATTTAACCATTTAATTTTTGTAATTTTAGGGGAAGCCGGGCTTCCCTTGCAGTCTATGAGAAATCGCCACTGATCTGTATATATTCAAATCCATATTTATATATATATTTTTTTATATTTATAACCATTTGCACTACATTCATATCAAACCGTATTTGCACTCTCCTTTTAAACACTTTTTTATTAAAATTTATATGACTGTTTGTTTTACGTGTATGTGTATGTTTATGTGTATGTTTGCTGCTGACAACACTGTGAATTTCCCCATTGTGGGATCAATAAAGGAATATCTTATCTTATCTTATCTTATCTTATCTTACCTTATCTTATCTTACCTTATCTTATATAAAGCCCCACTTTAGTCTCAAGTGGGTCAGATTAGGAAAATACTACCATAAAAAATGCAAATAATGACAATTCCAAATTTTTCCTCTGTTTTCGTGTAAAAAAGGGAAATTACATAAAAATGCGTAAATTTACAAGCTAGCCTTTCACAAAAAATGTGGAAAACTAGAGATGTCCTAAGAGAAGTAAGTGCAATTTTGCTAATATTCTGCCAGTTACTAAAATATTTTGTGTACTTGCAGTATTTGTGTAAGTGCAACATTAGGGCATCAAACTCAAAAATGATACCATAATAACCTATAAATAATGACAACACCAGTATTTTCTCTTTGATTTAGTGCAAAAAACATTAAATTATGAAAATGTTTACATTAACAAACTATCCTTTAAAGTGTGAATAACCTGAACAAATATGAACCACCTGAAATGTCTGAAGAAAATTGAGTGCAACTTTAACGATATTCTGCCTGTTACTAAATGTTTTGTGCCTTTGTAGAATTTGTTTTTGATCATGTAATAGTTTGCTATACTATATTGCAAATAAATGTTAATTTTAGATGATTTTTAGTCTATATAATGTATATTATTATGGCCAGAGGCAGAAAAGCCAGGTGTAGATTACTGCACAAAGTGAGAATTTGATTTTCCTTGGTCAGGATATGTACAGTCAGTTCAGCTTGGATTTACAAGGCTGACAATTAATACTGAACAAACAAGAACTCAAACTATGAATTATGAAAGAGCTGCAGCATCTGAAACTGACCACAATGAACATTTGAAAGATAAACAGAACCACAGTGCTTCAGTTTCAGACTCAGTTTGTCATGTCTGTTATGGATTGGGATTGTCTCTGTCAACTCAACTTATTTATTTATTTATTTATTTATTTATATCAATTGCTAGAAATTTCAGGCAGCCTCATTTGAATTCCAGGCGACCCCACAGTTGAAAAACACTGCCATATTGTGTCAGCAGGTGATATGGAGTTGTCACATTTTTTTATTCAGCAAATGCACGTTTGATCACACATCTGATGAAATGAAATTAGTAATACAAATTCAGATCGGAGAAAACTTTTGACGTCCTGTTCCTGCCGTGGTTTGTATCATGGGACAGTTTAAGCCTCTTTTACAAATCACTGAGAAGACTTCCACAAAGCTGTGATGATAGCTCCTCCAACCAGCTTCTATCGGTCTTGATGTGGATTTAAAGTAACTGATCCATCCTTCAAAATGATGTACTGACATGTATTTCTGGGAAACAACTGAACATCAAGCAGCGAGCAGTCGAGGGGATTGTGAGTAGCTTCTCCTCGTTCACCAGAGCCGTCCTACATCACTAGTTTCATGGGGAATGTTGATCATCCAACAGGCAGCAGCTTCAGGAAAATATATGGGTTTACATTTGCACTGTTAGCAAAAAATAAATCATCAATGTCCTTTGTCAAATGTAGTAATATTGGATTAGGTGCTTCAACTGCATATTGATTTAAAGGGGTCATATTTTGCTAAACCCACTTTTATTACCTCCGCCAAGGAGGTTATGTTTTTGCCAGGGTTTGTTTGTTTGTCTGTCCGTTAGTGTGCAACATAACTCAAAAAGTTATGGACAGATTTGGATGAAATTTTCAGGGTTTGTTGGAAATGGGATAAGGAAGAAATGATTAACTTTTGGAGGTGATCCGGAAGAAATCCTGGATTCTGGATCACTTTGAAATTTTCGTTAACATTGTGGTAAATGGGGCCAAAATTTTCGTTTCCCAATATCTCGCTTAATTATTGACCAAAACTCATGAAATTTCACTCAGGAATTGACAATGGGGTCCTCTATCACATTTTAAAGGCTGATCCGGATCTGATCCAGAAGGCGGATTTTATCTCAACTTATATAAAAAATGGGGGTGCCCTTACTTTTTGGCCTACTGTGCCTTTAATATTAAAGGTAGAAATTTCTGACAAGCGCCATCGTGTAGCTCAGTCAGTTCCGCATCGGGAGTATGCCACCGGATTTCATGTAGCTTTAATACTTAAGGAGCTAGATCCGGAAGAAAACCGCCATTACGAGAAATGTGATTTTCGTGAATAACTACTGAACTAATAAGGATATAATTATGAATCCAGTTGCTAATGGTATGTTTTCATGGTCAAGGAATCTTAAAATATAGGTAAAATAAATATGGGACTAATATTTATGGTGGAAATCACAATATGGGGGAATTGTGCAAATCTCATGCAATTTGACTCAGGGATTTACAATGGGGTGTTCTATCAAATGGCAAAGACTGATCCGGATCTTTCAAAAAATTATGGACAGATTTGGATGAAAATTTCAGGAAATATTGATACTGGCACAAGGAACAAATGATTACATTTTGGTGGTGATTGGGGGGGGGGGGCACTGATCTGCCTTGGCGGAGGTCTGCGCTCTCAGAGTGCTTTTCTAGTTAGTCTTTGGTTCATTTATTTGTGCATTTGGACCCTAATAGTTCATAAAGTTTAAATTTGAACCCTCCAGGTGCTGCAAAACTATCTTTATATTCATTTTTGGCAAAAATCAAGTGGATTTCTACAACCTGTTTTAATTCCTTCTTAATTTGTTACGTTTTATAACCAGTTACATCACAACTTTTGCACATATAAGGTCCAGACTTCCGATGAACATTTCTCCGTGTACGACATAATTGTTTTTCTGCAGCAGCGGTTGTAGTAAAAACTGAAAATATGTCCAAACTTTGAGCTGATTCCCTAAAACACAGGTGTCAAACATGCGGCCCCGGGGCCAAATCTGGCCCGCCAAAGGTTCCATTCGGCCCGCAGGATGAAAGTGCAAAAATTAACCTGAACAGTCAAGATTGTCCAAATCATTTTGGTTCAGGTTCCACATACAGACCAATGTGATCTCCAGTAAAAATAACAACACAATAACCCATAAATAATGACAACTACAAATTTTCTTTGTGAAAAATGATGTAGAAAAAAATTAAGTGAAAAAAATAAGATTACACTGTGAAAATATTTACATTCACAAAACAATTTTTTCACAATAAAATGCAAATAAATACATAAATATAAACAAAGATGAGCAACCCCAAATGTGCAATTTTAACAATATTCTGCCTGTTACTAAATGTTTATGTAACATTGTGTGTAAATGTACATGTATAAATAATAAGTCAAGGCATAATATTGTTAAAATTGCACTAATTATTCAAATAAAATTTCTATTTTTTTCAGGTTATTCACATAATTTTTGTAAAATGTAAATGTTTTCATAATTTAATTGTTTTTTGTTTTTTTTGTTCTAAAACAAAAAGAAAAACTTGGATTTGTCATTATTTATAGATTATTAAGTCATTATTTTTACTGGTCTGGCCTGCTTGAGATCAAATTGGGCTAAATATGGCCCCTGAACCAAAATGAGTTTGACACCCCTGCCCTAAAATGTTCAGTTGTTGGTTGAATGGGACAGAGCAGCACAGTCAACAACCTGGAGGGGGCGGGGTCTGAAATAGCTCATTTCCATTTAAAGGGCCAGTTTTATAACCAGTTACATCACAACTTTTGCACGTATAAGGTCCAGACTTCCAACGAACATTTCTCCGAGTATGACATAATTGTTTTTCTGCAGCAGCGGTTGTAGTAAAAACTGAAAATATGTCCAAACTTTGAGCTGATTCCCTAAAACACAGGTGTCAAACATGCGGCCCCGGGGCCAAATCTGGCCCGCCAAAGGTTCCATTCCGGCCCGCGGGATGAAAGTGCAAAAATTAACCTGAACAGTCAAGATTGTCCAAATCATTTTGGTTCAGGTTCCACATACAGACCAATGTGATCTCCAGTAAAAATAACAACACAATAACCCATAAATAATAACAACTACAAATTTTCTTTGTGAAAAATTATGTAGAAAAAAATTAAGTGAAAAAAATAAGATTACACTGTGAAAATATTTACATTTACAAAACAATTTTTTCACAATAAAATGCAAATAAATACATAAATATAAACAAAGATGAGCAACCCCAAATGTGCAATTTTAACAATATTCTGCCTGTTACTAAATGTTTATGTAACATTGTGTGTAAATGTACATGTATAAATAATAAGTCAAGGCATAATATTGTTAAAATTGCACTAATTTTTCAAATAAAATTTCCATTTTTTTCAGGTTATTCACATCATTTTTGTAAAATGTAAATGTTTTCATAATTTAATTGTTTTTTGTTTTTGTTTTTTTTTACTAAAACAAAAAGAAAAACTTGGATTTGTCATTATTTATAGATTATTAAGTCATTATTTTTACTGGTCTGGCCTGCTTGAGATTAAATTGGGCTAAATATGGCCCCTGAACCAAAATGAGTTTGACACCCCTGCCCTAAAATGTTCAGTTGTTGGTTGAATGGGACAGAGCAGCACAGTCAACAACCTGGAGGGGGCGGGGTCTGAAATGGCTCATTTGCATTTAAAGGGCCAGTGCTCATAACAACCTTTCTGGTGTCATTACTCAGAAATAGGGTTGAAGATGGACCTGTGGAGTTGAATTAATGAAGAATTCAGACCCAAGCAGAGCATTTACAGTTTATGTAGACCACAGGGAAATGTTTGAAAATGCAGAATTCCATTTAAAAAAAGCAAAATATCACTTCTTTAAATCCAATGGTTAATTTGTACCTGCATGTCTTCACTTTTTTTGTTGACCTTTTACTGGTAATTCCTATATTTTAAAGCAAGTGTTACACTTTCCACTCCTTACAGTTACAGTTTTTTTAGTGATTACTGTAATTCTGATTGTGTATCCTAACTTGACTCAGGTCCCAGTTATATTTCTCTTCTTTAATTGAGCCCCAAGAAAGATCAAGAGATCGCTTTAAAAAAAAAAAAAAATGCCACAGTCAATGCTCAGGGAAAAATCAACAAATCCAAGGCGATGTGCCAATCAGACAGAAATTATTCTCATCAAGTTGACATTTTGTTGTGAAGCTTGAATGTTAAAATAGAAGGAGAGGACCTGTGGGGTCAGGGTTAGACCATGACAGACTGTGCACGATTAAAGGAAGATACACATAAAAGCTTTTTATGATGTCTGACTGCAGATCTTTTTTAATGTCCAGAGGCTATGTCAGTCAGTCCGTCCACTGGTTATTGCATAGGTGTCAAACATGCAGCCCCAAAGGTTCTAATCCAGCCTGTGGGATGAATTTACAAGTAAAATAATAGCATGATAACCTATAAATAATGACTCCAAATACTACTTTTGGTTTAACCCTTTCATGCATAGTGGTCACTACAGTGGACAGCTATTCAGAGCTGTTATCTTATATATTTATGGATGTTATTGTTTTAGTTCCTCATCAGCCAATAAAGCGGACGTACCATCGCTGTAACTTTGCTTTTGTTGATAAACCTGATCTGCAGTAAAGTCAGTTTCTTGTTATTGTTATTAGACTGTAATTAACTTTTTTTAAACAAAAAAGTTTTTTTTTTTTGCATAGTATCTCCATAAAGTGAGTAATAACTAATATTAGAGTATGTTAAAATGTGACAAAACACCAGATTAGCAGCATTAAAAAAAATTATTTCATAGTTTTCACACAGAATATTAGTAAATGCATGTTTCTTTGCTTCAAAAATTAAACTCATGGTGTCCAGCTGAGTGGACATTTTTGCATTTCCGTGAAAAATCAGTTCATTAAAAAAATTCAATCACAGTGTTTTTTTCATGCCTAGAGGAATAAAAACACTCAGGAAAAAAATCTTGATTAAGGTTCTCATAATTCATGCATGAAAGGGTTAAATATAATAAAATACCTACTTCATGCTGAAAAAATGCTAAATACAGAGGATAATATAATAATAAATGGTGATAAATACTTAAGAAAGGTTAAATAGAGAGAAAAAAAATCATTTGGGAACTGACATCAAAGAAGCACTGGGTCTTTATAGGTTACAAATTAATAACATTTTATTTCCTTGCCTTTATATTCACTCATGCAGATATTATGCAGGTACTGTTATAGAAGTTCAGGTTAAAGTACACTGTAGAACAGCTGTCCACTGTAGTGACCACTACGCATGAAAGGGTGAATGTAAAAAAAAAAAAAAAGAAAGAAAGAAAAATTACATTATGCTGATAAATAATAACAAATAACATTCAGTTATGAAAATATTTACATTTCAAAACTATCCTTTAACAATAAAATGTATATAACCTGAATAAATATGAACAACCTGAAATGTCTAAAGAAAATTGAATGAAATTTCAACAATATTCTGCCTGTTACTAAATGTTTTGTGCTTTTGGAGCTCTGATCAATGATGCACGTGTGTAAACTAGAAGCACTCGGAGAGCACAGACCTCCACCAAGGCAGATCAGTGCCCCCACCCCCCCACCCCCCCACCCTTGAGCACCACCAAAATTTAATGATATGTTCCTCGTGCCAGTATCAACATTTCCTGAAATTTTCATCCAAATCCGTCCATAACTTTTTGAGTTATCTTGCACACAGTCAGACAAACAGACAAACCAATGCCAACAAAAACATAACCACCATGGCGGAGGTAATGATTAGGCATAATATTGTTAAAATTGGACTTACTTTTCATAAGAAATTTCAGTTTTTTCAGGTTATTTACATCTTTTTTATTCAGATAGTTTGTAAATGTAAATATTTTCATAATTTAACCCTTTCATGCATGAATTATGAGAACCTTAATCAAGATTTTTTTTCCTGAGTGTTTTTATTCCTCTTTAGGCATGAAAAAAAAAAACAATGTGATTGAATTTTTTTTTTTTTTTAAATCAACCTGTTTTTCATGGAGTTACAAAAATGTCCACACAGCTACACCATGAATTTTATTCTTGAAGCAAAGAAACATGTACAGTCTACTCTCATTAAACCGCCCGCCGTTATACCGCCATTTTCGCTCACCGCCGACCAAAACCATTGCACAAAAATCCCCAATGCATTATTCCATTAGCCACCGCCATTTCCGCCTATCGCCATCCGCCAGCCCAGTTCCATGCACAAACAACACTTATACCATTGATTTCCCGACCGTTATACCGCCAGCGTGATTGCCATCGAGTACACATAAATTTTAACAATGCACTGAAACAAACGCGCCAGACGCTGATCGCGACAAGCTACGAGTAGGTCTACGGAACGGCCACCGTTCATTTATCGCAGAACACTCAGTAGGTCAGGATGTCGGGAAGAGGACGTGGGATTAAGCCAAAGCCTCAAGATGATGGGGTGTCATTTCCCGACACGGTATAATAATGCTTAAAATGTTTCCCCACTTTAAATGATCCCTTACAACATAACAGAATCAAGATTTATTTAGAAACGCAATTAGAACGGGTTAACGGAGGCAGCATAGACATCATATAGTAAAGACATGCACATTATGGACGCAACCCGTTGTAACGCCATTTTCGCTATACCGCCAATTTGGCCGTGAACGGAAGTTGGCGGTATAACGAGAGTAGACTGTATTTAAAACCCAATATCATAAAGTGATATGAAAACAGTGAAATGAAACCATGTTTAATGCAGCTAATCTGATGTTTTCTCATATTTTAACATATTCTAATACTAGTTATTACTCACTTCATGGAGATAATATGCAAAAAATAAATATTAACAATTGATTTCCACTCAAGAACAGCAAAGTTACAATAATGGTATGAATTTCAGTTTATGAGATGATGCATAAGTGTCCACTGTGTTGGTTGATATGGAACTAAAACAACAAAACCCATGAATATACAAGAGGAAAGCTGTAGAGTAACTGTCCACTGTAGTGACCACTATGCATGAAAGGGTTAATGTTTTTTGGATTTTTTTGCACTAAAACAAAGAGAAAAATTTGGAGTGGTCATTATTCAAGGCTATTATGTTACTATTTTATTTTTGTGGCCCCTGAACTACAGTCGAGGAAAAAATTATTAGACCACCCTTGTTTTCTTCAATTTGTTGTTCATTTTAATGCCTGGTCCAACTAAAAGTGTCACGTGTCGTCGTTTGTGTTGATTTAGTTTAGGGTTTTTGTTTTGTCTCTTCCTGTTTTATTTTGGTGATGGTGGTCACCTTCCTGTTTTTGTCTGCACTCTGTCTTCTCTTTGTCTTCCTTAATTCCTTCATTGCTTGCACCTGGTGTTCCTCCTGTGATGACCCACACCTGAATATGATTCCTCCTTCCCCTATATATTCTCCTCTCTCCCTTTGTCTTTTGTCAGTGTGTCATTTCTGTGTCCCTGAGACGAACGCCTTGTGTTAAGTGTCTTGATCCATCTGTTTTTGCAAATCTGGTTTTTAGTTTAGTATAGGGTATGTTGTGCTTCTCCTTTTGTTCTTTAGGTATTTAGTTTATCATTGGGCATGTTGCGCTTCCTCTTTTTGCTCATTCATTTTTACCTTTCGAATTTTTGTTAAAATAAATCCCTTTGACCACTGATCCTTGAGTCTTGTGCATTTGGATCTGTGCCATGTCGTAACAAAAGGTACATTTGTTTGGACAAATATAATGATAATAACAAAAATAGCTCCTAACAGTTTAATTTCAGAGCTGATATCTATCCATTTTCCATGTTTTCTTGATAATAACCAACATTTCTTTAAAGCTATACCGTATGATGTGGCATTTTTACACTTTTCTTTTGTCATCTTAAAATGCTCCTAATAAGTGTGTGTCAAACTAAAATGTAAAAGAAATCCACCAGGTATTGAAACTCAAAAATGTTTAATTCTCATATATTTCTAATAAAAGTCTGACCAATCATTTTAGTCGGTCCGAATAAAACAATTGGCCAAACCTGACTGAACCTCCTGTCAATCATCCATTACGGCCGTCCAGCATCCGATCCATTATCGCCATCTCCGCATCCAATATGTGTCCCTCTGAATCTGACACTTCACTGGCGCTGCTCCTGTCACTGACCACAGTCTACTGTCTAGGATGTGTTTGGATAGAACTGACATGCACATGTGGAAGGGATTAAACGGATTTATGAACAGAAACGACAACTGAGGGGCACAAACGGGAGTCTGATGAATGAAGGATGGAGATAAAAGTCCAGAAGTCAGCTGTACTGGACTGAACAGGTCTGCATAAAGCTCAGCTTTTATGACGGTGGGACTCATACAGGTACATGTACATGGTGTCACACATGTAAGATGATGTAGGATGATAACTGTATGGACTATGAAACTTCAAATGTCCACGGAAAATTCGCAGAGGGCGCGCGTTCACAGTGCGCGCGCCCATCCCCTGGGCACTGCAGTGAAGACACTGACCCAGTACTGCACAGACCAGGTCTACTGATGGAACAGGAGCCGCGGGCCCGTGGCAGGTGGATGATGCATCTGATTACTGAGGGAGGGGTCCGCGGACACGCCAAAACGGACCGGACCTCCGCCTCTGCTTCCTCCTCCGTTTCCATCGCGCATCAGATGAGAGGAGGAGAGAGGAGGAGGAGCCTCAGAGCTCAGGCAGAGGGAAGGGGGCGGGGCTTTGGAGGGAGGCGGGTTGTTCATGTTCAAACTTTTACTAAGTGCTGTGAGAAATGCCACATCGGTAGGTATAGCTTTAAGTTCTTACATTAATATCTATGGCATTGTACTGACAAAAACAGTGTTTTTAGGCATTCCATGTTTTCTTTTGTCTGTTTTAGTCACATGATACACACAGGAGTTAGTACTTGATTGCATAACCATTGCTTTTGATGACTTTTGATGGTCTAATAATTTTTCAGCAACTGTAGATCCAATCAGTAATGCACATGTATAAATGATTAGGAATAATATTGTTAAAATTGCACTTATTTTTCATAAGAAATTTCATTTTTTTAGGCTATTTTCATCTTCATTGTTCAGATAGTTTGTAAATGTAAATATTTTCCTAATTTAATGTCATTTTTTTGCACTAAAACAGAGAAAAGTTTGGCGTTGTCATTATTCAAGGCTATTATGCTACCATCTTACTTGAATGTGGTCCCTGAACTACAGTTGTGGAAAAAATTATTTGTTAAATCATTAATTTCTTGTTCATTTTAATGCCTGGTACAACTAAAACTACATTTGTTTGGACAAATTTAATTATAACAACAAAAATAGCTCATAAGAGTTTAATTTCACAGCTGATATCTATCAATTTTCCATGTTTTTTTGATAATAACCAAAATTTCTTAAGTTCATACATCAATATCTATGGCATTGTACTGACAAAAACAGTGCTTTAGCATTCCATGTTTTCTTTTGTCTGTTTTAGTCACATGATACACACAGGAGTTAGTACTTGATTGCATAACCATTGCTTTTGATGACTTTTGATGGTCTAATAATTTTTTCAGCAACTGTAGATCAATCAGTAATGCACGTGTATAAATGATTAGGCAAAAATATTGTTAAAATTGCACTTATTTTTCAAAATAAACTGAAGTTTTTTCAGGTTATTTACATCTTTATTGTTCGGATAGTTTGTAAATGTAAATATTTTCATAATTTGATGTATTGTTGGGGGGAGGGTTGCACTAAAACAAAGACAAAAGATTGGAGTTGTCATTATTCAAGGCTATTATGCTACTATTTTACTGGAATGTGGCCCCTGAACTACAGTCGCAGAAAAAATTACTAGTTAAATTAAATGATCAATTTCGTGTTCACTTCAATGTCTGGTACAACTAAAGGTACATTTGTTTGGACAAATATACTGATAACAACAAAAATAGCTCATAACAGTTTAATTTAAGAGCTGATATCTATTTTCCATGTATGGATCGTTTGTAAATGTAAATATTTTCATAATTTAATGTTATTTTTTTGCGCTAAAACAAAGACAAAAGTTTGGAGTTGTCATTATTCAAAGCTATTATGCTACTATTTTACTGGAATGTGGCCCCTGAACTAAACAGAGTTGGACATCCCTTGGGTTATCGGATCAGTTCGTGGGTCAGGGTCTCCTCAGACCTCCTATGGCGGCAAATGAAATCCCCCTGAGAAGTCGCCTCTTCAGGACCAGCTGGGAAACCCTGAGTGAGCGCGGAGGCTGAATGTGTAACACCTCCTCCTCCTTCAACAGCTCCTCTTGAGCCGTCTTTGATCGACGACACTCAGCTGCCAAACGCTCGAGTGGAGCGGCTCAGCGGCCAACAACCAGCGTCTGTGTTTGGATCCGAGCGGCGTGCACGGTGCCCGACTCATCCTAGTGTGAAGGGGACGCTGTGCGAAGCCGAGTGTGTCCTCAGCTGACATTATGTTCACCGAGGAACACTGACAACAAAATATAGAAATGAAGTTGAAATCCAAATGAATGACAGGGCGTGACTTTTCATCTTTACTGCAGTTGAAAAGGGTTTTTATGTTGCATTTCTTTAAGACTCTCCTGTCTTTCTGAGGTTATTATTGTAAGCAAGGTTATTATCGTTAAGGAAAACTAACGAAATGAGGAAAACTACAATTGAAAAAAACATTTTTGTTAACTGAAATAAATAAAAACTATAAAGAAAAAACAATAATAATAATGGATCGGATTTATATAGCGCTTTTCTAGACACTCAAAGCACTTTACATTATTGATCCATTATTCATTCGCTCTCACATTCTCCCTCTGTTGGTGGTAAACTACATTTGTAGCCACAGTTGCCCTGGGGCAGATTGACAGAACCGTGGCTGCCATTTTGCGCCTACAGCCCCTCCGACCACCCCCAAACATTCATACACCAGTGTGGGTGCCACTGGAGGCGAGGAGGGTGAAGTGTCTTGCCCAAGGACACAACGGACTGACTAGGACAGAGTGGGATTCAAACCGCCAACCCTTCGGTCATTGGACGACCCACTCTACCACCTGAGCCATGGCCAATGGTCAATAACTAACCAGTAAATAACCAATGGTCAATAACTAACTAAAACTGTATTGTGTGCTTACAAAACTAACTAAAACCGATAAAAAGTATGGATAAAATTCCCTTCATTTTCGTCTTTGTCAACGTCGGATTGATACGAAAGCGATTTATTTCGCTCAAGCAATTTGGGGGATGGAAAAAAAATGACTTATACCTGAAGATTAAAAAAAAAATGAGTTTGATAGAAAATGCGAGAAGTGGATTGGATTTAAAAACAAACCCATCAGCACTGAAATGGTTACGTGAAACCCTTATTTTCCTTTTATTGTATTATTTATGAATATCTTTTGTTGAATACTGGAACCCTCAACTGGCCTTGCTGTACTGTTTGTTGTATTTGATGTTCATGAATATGTGAAAAACAAAAAGAATTACACTGCACAAACACCAGAAATACCTGATCCTGGATAAGATGGATCCCATTTCTAGTTTATAGGTTGAAAAACAAAGGGATCACAGGCCTATTTTTAATCTTTTATTACAGTATCATCAATGAAATTGAGCGGTTCGGTGATAGAATCTACTTATAAACACACTAATGGACTGATCATCTTACATATTGATGACCTGTTTGTATTTAGACTCTTGTAACTCCAGACTGCAGGTGCAGAGGTTTTGGCATCAGTTTTTTGGCTCAGATTAGATTTCCTACCCGTACAAGCCCAGTTTTAGACTTTAACCCTTTAACCCCTGAGATGTTATTCCAGGTAAACGTGCTGCTGTGAATTTGTGTCTGTTTCAGTATCATAAAAGCTGCTGTGAGTATGTGTTTGTGTTCCTTTTATTCAGTGGTTTTGTTTTACTGTGTGTTTTAGGTCAAAAGAGGTGGAATAACAGAAAAAGACAAAGAAAAAAAGTTAAGTTTTGCAGGTTTTTACTAAACAAGACACTCAGAATGTGCATTAATAAGAGATTTAGGATGTTGAACATGAACTGGGAACTGGAAAACACTAAACAAGTATTTGAATTTAGGCCCGGTAGTTTTTTTTTTTTCGGGGCTCTTTTTTTAATTTTATTTTTATTTTTTTTATAAATCAATCCAGATTCTTTTTGGCACCTGGTTGAACTCCAAAAAGCAGTTACATGGTGGAAACTGAGTAAAAACACAGTAAGTACAGGGTGGGGAAGCAAAATTTACAATGAACATTTAGTTGTTTTTTCTCAGCAGGCACTACGTCAATTGTTTTGAAACCAAACATATATTGATGTCATAATCATACCTAACACTATTATCCATACCTTTTCACAAACTTTTACCCATATGAGTAATCAGGAAAGCAAACGTCAAAGAGTGTGTGATTTGCTGAATGCACTCGTCACACCAAAGGAGATTTCAAAAATAGTTGGAGTGTCCATAAAGACTGTTTATAATGGAAAGAAGAGAATGACTATGAGCAAAACTATTACGAGAAAGTCTGGAAGATACTATTAAAGAAGAATGGGAGAAGTTGTCACTCGAATATTTGGGGAACACTTGCGCAAGTTTGAGGAAGGGTGTGAAGGCAGTTATTGAGAAAGAAGGAGGACACATAGAATAAAAACATTTTCTATTATGTACATTTTCTTGTGGCAAATAAATTCTCATGACTTTCAATAAACTAATTGGTCATACACTGTCTTTCAATCCCTGCCTCAAAATATTATAAATTTTGCTTCCCCACCCTGTAAGTAAGTAAATAAATAAAAATCACAATAATGCTGCAAACAACAGTGAAAACAAAAAAACAAGGTAAACTTTATTTATAAATAAATAAAAACCCTATTTGCACTTTTGATAATGAGTCGGACTCACTCACTGCTGGAGGGTGCACTGAGCATGCTCAGATATCAATGGAAAGGACAAGGTCTATTCTATCAGCACATTCTGAAATTTTCCTATTTCCTATTTATAACACTTGAATTTTTATGAATATTTAAAATAAATCATCCCTTCAATTTCAGTTCAGTTCAATTTTATTTGTCGAGCCCTACATCATAACAAGGTTGCCTCACATGGCTTTACAGAATTAGCTGGATATGAAAATAAACAGTCAAATAAACAGCAGATGAAGGAAATGGATTAATGTCCTGGGCATCCCCTGTTCATAGACCCTCCTTCTCAGCAAGGAAAAACTCCAAAAACCCAGTGGGAAAAGAGAAACCTTGTGGAGAACCACAGTGAAGGAGAGATCCACTCCCATGGATGGACAGGCTGGAGATGAAACCAGGACTGACGGACGTCCATGTAGTTCCAATCCGTTCAGAATGAGCGCCACAGACACGTCAGGGGTTAAAGGGTTAAATTCAGTAAATGCTGTTACAAAGTTTAAAGCAGCTCCTCCTAATTCCATGTAAAGGTGACTCTGAGTTTGTTTGTAGAGTGGTTTCAGTGTTTCTTAAAAAAGTTGGAGGTAATGAATAAAAGGCGGAGGGAGCCCGGATCAATAAGTCTGATTGGGTCTGATTGTCTGACCCAAAGTCTTATCCAGCTCCGGTCCTGATGTACAAATACAAACCCTCATGAATTAAATATTAGACAGACAGAGGAGAATCAAGTCTGAGAAAAGGCAAATGGAGATCTAATAAGAAAACTATGCTTTCTGTTCGTCTACATTTCCTTAATGATTATGCACAGCAGTGGCGGATCTAGAAAAAATGGAGGAGGGGTGGAGGTGGTGGTGGTGGGGGGTGTTATCGTTAATGAAAACTAACAAAATGACGAAAACTAGATTTGAAAAAATATTTTTGTGAACTGAAATACATAAAAACTACAATTAAAAGAAAAAACGATAGCACTGGGTTACAAAAAAATGTTTTTTGCAAGTTGTCTAGGTTTTTTTAACTGAATTAGGACCATTTTGCACCGCTAAATCCAAAAATGACATCTGTTTTTCTCAATCAGGTCAGTTTTTTTTGCTAATTTGATTTTGAAAAATTTGATCTTCTCACACAATATCATAATTAATACAAAATAAGATTGGTAAGCACACTTTATGAAACTTGTGACTTGATTCCTGTTAGGTACAATGGTGTATTCACCGCAGATGTAGCAGAATACGTCAGGCTTATTTTTGCAAGATCTTCTAGTTGAAGCCATTTCATTCACTTGTAATATTAAAAAAAAAAACATTAATCATAAATTGGCAAAAGTAAAATCTTCAGAACTCATTTATTGCAAGAAATATGAAAGAATTTTGTATCATATGATGTGAAAATGCCCATAAATATAAGCAAAAATGTTAAAAAGCCAATATGTAGCATAGTTCAGAAAGTTGACCTGATTGAGCAAAATTAATGTGATTTTTGGATTCAGCACACCAAAATGATCCTAAATCAGCTCAAAAAACTTAAACAATAAATTTGTTGTTGACCAGTGTTATGCACAGCAGTGGCGGATCCAGGAAAAATGGAGGAGGGGCGGGGGGGTGGATGTGTTATCGTTAACGAAAACTAACAAAATGACGAAAACTAGATTTGAAAAAACATTTTTGTGAACTGAAATACATAAAAACTACAATTAAAAGAAAAAAAAAAAACGATAACTGAAACTGTATTGTTTGCTTACAAAACTAAAACATAAAAATTATGGATAAAACTCCCTTCGTTTTCTTCTTTGTCAATGTCGCACTGATATGAAATCACCTTATTTCGCTCAAGCAATTCTATCTGGCGGCACCATACGGCACTTCACGGTCTGTTACTTCTCATCACTTGTGGTTTAGAGTCGTCTTCTCGTCCCCATTCTACCTGGAAACATGGAGACTAAAAGAGAAAACAGCAGAG